>NC_080737.1:10407023-10674523 GCF_019097595.1 Hemibagrus wyckioides | reverse complement strand
GACAGTGTAAATAATTATGCTATTTTGGTAAATATTTGAAAGAATATAGGAAGTAAATCAAGTTTTTAGGCATCAGATAATTTATCTATTATAATGTTAATTAAAATGAAACTGAAATTCCACTTCATTTGCATTATATTAATGAAAAGATCTTATAACCTTATATAAGAGAATATATCCTCCAGTTAATAAATTCCGACTTCCACAATCAGTAGTATCTAAATATATCCATGTCCATATGTGAGGAGCAGGGCTGTGGCTGGGTAGTAACGGTTGTATTCTGATAATATTGACTCCTTTTAAGTCACTAATTCTGGAACTTGGGAAATTATTGTCTCTTTAGATACTTAATGCATGTTGAAAATAAAAACATTTCTGCAGAACATGTGGGGAAAAAAGTAAAAAAGTATATGGTTATATGCAACTTCCAAAAATAGTGCCAAGAGCTTCTTCAGTTACATGACAGTTGTGGAAAGAGAGGGATGTGAAATACTAAGATTGCTTTCAACTGCAGGGTGTCTCACTCTCACCATGTATGGAATGAGAAAGTTACATGATCTAAAGATTTACAACATCCTTGAAAGCTGAAGCTGTAGACTGTCAAAAATCCCACATTAAACCGTTTAAATCCCAGGAAATGGGAATGGCTCCTAGGAAATTAAATAGTTTAAAATAATATCACAAAGAATATAATGAATGGACATGCAAATTAATAAATCACTCAACAATACATTGAACAATCTACTGACTCTCACTTAGCATATAATTCATCTGAATAATGAAAAATCTCAAAGCATTGGATTTAGACTAGGGTGCACGACTTTTTCGTCTGTAATTTTAGGCCTGTGAAATGAGAGGAATAACCACAAATATAGCTGTAATACTTACATAATAAATACAAATAAAAGAATAATAGGTATACTTTTAGGTTGGGGAAATCTTTGGGGAAAAAAGAACAAATAATTATTTAAATATAACCAGAGGAAAAAAGCTAAAGATAACAGCACCTACTGTTTCTCAACTAAGCCATATTAGTGTGACTTGAACATATATAACTTTTGCTTGGCTGGCAAAACCATTCCAATATAAGCAGCTGTAAGTCTCACAGGAAGACTGCAGTGAAGACCAGTCAAGTCCTTGAGTGTGGTGAGATACCGTAATTACCGTAATTTTTCCTATATTTAAAGATTAAACATTAAATTACACTTTAGTATTCAATAAAAAAAAACATTAATATAAACCTTTAAATTTGATTGCTTTATCATTGCTGTAAAATGATTGCTGTATCAGTGCTACTACAGATGATATTTTATCTTATAGGTTTATTAGAAAATTCTTCACCCTTGGGAGCAAAGACAGGTAAATTAAAAACTAAGAATGAAGTTCTCAGTCAGTTTTTGTTTTGCTGAATGCAACAGAGATAACAATCTAGATTTAAAAAATGCTATCAATCAAAGTCCATTCTGTATTATGTTTTTTGCTATTCTCATAAATCATTTTCCTTGCAGTGAGCTGCCACCATGAGCACAGACGCTGAGATGGCCGCATATGGCAAAGCTGCCATATACCTCCGTAAGCCTGAGAAGGAGAGAATTGAGGCTCAAAGCAAGCCCTTTGATGCAAAGTCGGCCTGCTATGTAGCTGATGACAAAGAGCTGTACCTTAAGGGTACAATCAAGAGCAGAGACGGTGGCAAAGTCACTGTTGAACTGCTTGAGAGCAAGGAGGTGAGAATTGAAGCTAATATGTAAGTCACTAACTCATAAAATTATACACATCATTCACACTAAATGTTCATTATTTGATTATCTTACAGTCAAGAACAGTTAAGGAGGATGATGTCTACCCCATGAATCCTCCTAAGTTCGATAAGATTGAGGACATGGCCATGATGACCCACCTCAATGAAGCCTCTGTGCTGTATAACCTCAAAGAGCGTTACGCAGCATGGATGATCTACGTAAGATAAACTATAGTTCTACACTAAATAGTAATGACACTACTCTACAAGCAACTACACTAGTAGAAAAAGAGACGATTGCTCACTAAGAGCTTATACAAAGGGTGGCTGACTTGATAGGATTGCAGAATTATTTTTAGAAACTCGTGTGTAATTGTCCCTATATCTACTTCAGACCTACTCTGGACTTTTCTGTGCTACTGTGAACCCCTACAAGTGGCTCCCAGTGTATGATGCCGAAGTGGTGGCTGCCTACAGAGGCAAAAAGCGCATGGAAGCCCCACCTCACATCTTCTCTGTGTCTGACAATGCCTATCAGTTTATGCTCACTGGTAAGACAAATGTGTTTATTCAGATATTAGATTATTTATGAAATTATACTACTTTTTTATTTCAACTTATCAGTTGAATTTGATTTGATCTCACAGATAGGGAGAACCAGTCTGTCCTGATTACGTAAGTACCTTTTAGTACATGAGTACATACAGATTTTTGCAATTCTTGTTTTAGTACAAATAATTATTTTATCCAATCTAAACCAGTGGAGAATCTGGTGCTGGAAAGACTGTGAACACAAAACGTGTCATCCAGTACTTTGCTACAGTTGCTATGCAGAGTGACAAGAAAAAGGAAGCTTCTGCCGGCAAAATGCAGGTATGAACTGAACTAGGATTCGATTTTTTATTTATTTTTTATTCTTTCTCCCTCTTCTCAAAATGGACTGTAATAGAAAAAAAACATTAAACACAATCAAAATGAACTTTTCAGGGATCTCTTGAAGACCAGATCATTGCAGCCAATCCTCTGCTTGAGGCCTATGGTAATGCTAAGACCGTGAGAAATGACAACTCTTCTCGTTTCGTAAGTTTGATTTTATTTGATATATATATATATATATATATTGCCGTTGATTCTCTAATTTTGGATGAACCTGACACAAACTCTATGTGTTTTTCTAAACCAGGGTAAATTTATCAGAATTCATTTTGGCACATCCGGCAAACTGGCTAGTGCTGACATTGAGACATGTAAGTAAACTACATAAAACATCACTGATGGTAGTTCTGCTAGCCTAGCTTTTGTGGATAACCTGGGCACACTGTCCTAACAGATCTGCTGGAGAAATCTAGAGTTTCATTCCAGCTTTCTGATGAGAGAGGATACCACATCTTTTACCAGATGATGACCAATGAAAAGCCTGAGCTGATTGGTAAAGAAATACAATATACATTATTACTTTTCACAGCTTACACTAGCCAAAAATTTGCTTTAACCACTGTCCTTGCTCCACAGAAATGACACTCATCACTACCAACCCCTATGACTTCCCCATGTGCAGTCAGGGTCAGATCACAGTGGCAAGCATTAATGATAAGGAGGAACTGATTGCCACAGATGTAAGAGAGTTTTGCTAATAGGCCTTGTGTTGAAATACTTTATAAATCCTGATTGCGTTAACTAATGCCATTCATTTACAGACTGCTATTGACATCCTGGGCTTCAGTGCTGAAGAGAAAATGTGCATCTACAAATTCACTGGAGCTGTTCTTCATCATGGTAACATGAAGTTCAAGCAGAAGCAGCGTGAGGAGCAGGCTGAGCCTGATGGCACAGAGGGTAAGACTGACCTTTAATTTTTCTTTTATTGCTGTTTCAAGTGTGAATTCTCTCTTGATTCAAAACCCACAACATCTAAGGCATATTTTTTGCTTAGATTAAACTGTATATGTAACATTTATAATTTGCTAATGTTCACAGAGGCTGACAAAGTCGCCTACCTTCTGGGTTTGAACTCAGCTGATATGCTGAAGGCCTTGTGCTACCCCAGAGTGAAGGTCGGAAATGAATTTGTGACAAAGGGACAGACTGTGCCACAGGTGTGTAATCAAAAGTATTAAAGAGTTTTTTGTAAATCATGCAAAAGGACCATTAAAAGAGAGTAAAATGAAACTGACGAACAATTTGTACTCACAGGTATATAATGCTGTAAACGCATTGGCCAAATCCATCTATGAAAGGATGTTCTTGTGGATGGTCATACGTATCAACCAGATGTTGGACACCAAACAAGCCAGACAGTTCTTCATCGGTGTGCTGGACATTGCTGGATTTGAAATCTTTGATGTATGTGATATGTTTTTAAAAGTACACTTAAAACTTGTTTGAATCATATTGAGTACCTACAGAGTGTTCTCTTCCATCTCTCCAGTTCAACAGCATGGAGCAGCTGTGCATTAACTTCACCAATGAGAAACTGCAACAGTTCTTCAACCACCACATGTTTGTCCTGGAGCAAGAGGAGTACAAGAAAGAAGGCATTGTTTGGGAATTCATTGACTTCGGCATGGACTTGGCTGCTTGCATTGAACTTATTGAGAAGGTGTGGTTTCCATATAGATCATTATGTTTCGTACTACTTTTGCAACATCTGCAATGTATCCTCGAAACTACTCTTCTTCTATTTTAACAGCCCATGGGTATCTTCTCCATCCTGGAAGAAGAGTGCATGTTCCCCAAGGCTACAGACACCAGCTTCAAGAACAAGCTGTATGATCAGCATCTTGGCAAGTGCAACGCTTTCCAGAAACCCAGACCTGCCAAAGGCAAAGCTGAGGCCCACTTCTCCCTGGTTCACTATGCTGGTACTGTGGACTACAACATCGCTGGCTGGCTGGAAAAGAATAAGGACCCACTGAACGAATCTGTTGTGCAGCTGTACCAGAAGTCTGCTGTCAAACTGCTTTCTACCCTCTACCCACCTGTTGTTGAGGGTACTTACATTTATGTAAAATACATACTTATACTAATCACTTTAGATTTATGCTCAAAAATTTAACTGTGTTTATAATTTAAAATGCAGAGACTGGTGGAAAGAAGGGAGGCAAGAAGAAGGGTGGTTCCATGCAGACTGTGTCCTCTCAGTTCAGGGTTGGTTACACTTACAGTTCATTATGATTAATGCAATTCCATCCTAAATGTGAGTACCAATAATATGTTTACTACACAGGAGAACTTGGGCAAGCTGATGACCAACTTGAGGAGCACCCATCCTCACTTTGTGCGTTGTCTGATTCCAAATGAATCTAAGACTCCAGGTAAAGTTTGAAAGCATTTCAATGTCAGTAGACCCACTGTTAGCTGTGCAAACATTGTTGACTTGATGATTACCCCATGGGTGGTTTCTCTTTTTGTCTTTATCAGGTCTCATGGAGAACTTTCTGGTTATCCACCAGCTGAGATGTAACGGTGTGCTGGAGGGTATCAGAATCTGCAGAAAGGGATTCCCCAGCAGAATCCTCTATGGTGACTTCAAGCAAAGGTACAAAAAAAACCTCTATAATATTATGTGTCTAGTTGTTGTTGTTATTTTTTCTTGTCTTATAATGTTGAGATGATACATTATATTTTTACAGATACAAAGTGCTGAATGCCAGTGTTATTCCTGAAGGCCAGTTTATCGACAACAAGAAGGCTTGTGAGAAGCTTCTGGGATCCATCGACATTGACCACGACCAGTATAGATTTGGACACACTAAGGTGAATGTCCTTATGTAGTAAAAAAAAAAAAAAAAAACAGCTCTTATTTTCTCTTCCTCTGTAAATACAAAGGGCTAATTGACAAAAATTCTGCCATTTTATTCAGGTGTTCTTCAAAGCTGGTCTGTTGGGTGTTCTTGAAGAGATGAGAGATGAAAAACTGGCTTCTCTGGTCACAATGACTCAGGCTCTTTGCCGTGGTTTCCTCATGAGAAGAGAGTTTGTAAAGATGATGGAGAGGAGGTATTTTATAATGTTGTCCATCCATTTTGCCACCAGAATATGTTCATGCATTTAGTTCTCTGAATTAAAATGTAATTATTTGCCAGAAACCTTTTATTAATCCAAATAACCATAACATTTAAATAAGATATGAATTTAGAAAAAATATAGACCAGAAACCATTTCTATTCAAGGTCGGCCATTGACACCATCCAGTACAACATCCGCTCATTTATGAATGTCAAACATTGGCCATGGATGAAGGTGTACTACAAGATCAAGCCCCTGCTGAAGAGTGCTGAAACTGAGAAGGAGCTGGCAACCATGAAAGAGGACTTCACAAAATGCAAGGAAGATCTTGCTAAGGCTGAGGCCAAAAAGAAGGAGCTTGAAGAAAAGATGGTGGCACTGCTTCAAGAGAAGAATGACCTGCAGCTTCAAGTTGCATCTGTAAGAATTTTCATTAAGTAAATGTAGTTAACAGTAGGATTTTATGTCTAAGTTCATTTTACTTCCAAATTGTCAGTTTATCTAATGTGAATCTTTCTTGCACAATAAATAGGAATCTGAGAATCTCTCAGATGCTGAGGAGAGATGTGAGGGTCTGATTAAGAGCAAAATCCAGCTTGAAGCTAAACTCAAAGAGACAACTGAGAGATTGGAAGATGAGGAGGAGATCAATGCTGAGTTGACTGCCAAGAAGAGGAAACTGGAGGACGAGTGCTCCGAGCTGAAGAAGGACATTGATGACTTGGAGCTCACCTTGGCTAAAGTGGAAAAGGAGAAACATGCCACCGAAAACAAGGTTTGTACTATGTTAGTACAGACAGCAATAAAAATACTTAAAAAAAAAACTTTGCCCACTTTCTAATTTATTATTTATTTAAGTAAACAAATTACCTACAAATACAGTAATTGTGTTCTCAAAACTGCAGGTTAAGAACCTCACAGAGGAGATGACAACTCAAGATGAGAGCATTGCCAAACTCACAAAAGAGAAGAAAGCCCTCCAAGAGGCACATCAGCAGACCCTTGATGATCTTCAGGCAGAGGAGGACAAAGTCAACACTCTGACAAAATCTAAGACTAAGCTTGAACAGCAAGTGGATGATGTGAGTAATGAGATACAGAATTGCAAAATTGCTTGCTAACAAGGTAATTCTGCAGAAGGTACCGAAAGTATTATTTTGGTTGTTTACAGCTGGAAGGTTCTCTTGAGCAAGAGAAGAAACTCCGCATGGACCTAGAGAGAGCCAAGAGAAAGCTTGAGGGTGACTTGAAACTGTCTCAGGAATCCATCATGGACCTGGAGAATGACAAACAGCAGTCTGAGGAGAAGCTGAAAAAGTAAGTATATAGCAAATTAGAAACACTAAATAGCTCCAGCAGCTCATTTGAAATAAATAAATCTATCTTGCTATCTCATATGTTGAAAAAGTTATTGTTCAATTCTCTCAGGAAAGACTTTGAAATAAGCCAGTTCCTTAGCAAGATCGAGGATGAACAATCTCTTGGTGCTCAGCATCAGAAGAAGATCAAGGAGCTTCAGGTATTTACATGTTTTCTTTCATCCTTTATTGCATATAATAGTAAAATCCATAGGAATCTCTTATTTGGCATCATGTAGGTAATATAGAACCAAATGAAAGAAGTGTGCTGAAGGGGTAACTAAAGTACATAAAAATAAAGTGCTTAATTATATGGTCTTTACAAATATGTGGTCTACTGTCAATAATAGGCCCGTATTGAGGAGCTGGAAGAAGAGATCGAGGCTGAGCGTGCCGCTCGTGCCAAGGTTGAGAAGCAGAGATCTGATCTCTCCAGAGAACTTGAAGAGATCAGTGAGAGACTTGAGGAGGCTGGTGGAGCAACTGCAGCTCAGATTGAGATGAACAAGAAGCGAGAGGCTGAGTTCCAGAAGCTGCGTCGTGATCTTGAAGAAGCCACATTGCAGCATGAAGCAACTGCTGCTGCCCTCCGCAAAAAGCAGGCTGACAGCGTGGCAGAGCTGGGAGAACAAATCGACAACCTGCAGAGAGTGAAGCAGAAACTTGAGAAGGAGAAGAGTGAATACAAAATGGAGATTGATGATCTTTCCAGCAATATGGAAGCTGTTGCTAAAGCTAAGGTTAAAAATAATATTTAATGTTCATTCAATATGTGATCATCATCAAGGTTACTGATTATTCCAGTTCAGAAAACTAAAAGTATGTTTTTCTATAGGCAAATCTTGAAAAGATGTGCCGTACCCTTGAGGACCAACTGAGCGAGCTCAAGACCAAGAATGATGAGAATTCACGCCAAGTTAATGACATCAGTGTTCAAAAAGCAAGACTACAAACTGAAAATGGTAATAAGCCTTCAAGTCTCTCTCTATGTAAAATTAAAGTAATATAACATATAACATAATATGCACCAAAATTGCCCTTTAATTACATGAACAAATGAAGACTTTAAACAAAGTTACTCTACAAGGTTTACTTTAGTGTAATATGTGATCTGCATTCAAACAGGTGAGTTTTCACGTCAACTGGAAGAGAAGGAAGCTTTGATTTCTCAGCTGACCAGAGGCAAGCAGGCATTCACTCAGCAAATTGAGGAGCTCAAGAGACAGATGGAGGAGGAGGTTAAGGTAAACGATTAATGAAATTCTATCACATTTATGTACATTAAGGTGATACACAGATGATATGTATTTATGAAGGAATAACAATCAGACTATACTTTTTATAAATTGTTTTCTTACAGGCAAAGAATGCCCTGGCCCATGGTTTGCAGTCTGCCCGTCATGACTGTGATCTCCTCAGGGAGCAGTTTGAGGAGGAGCAGGAGGCAAAGGCTGAATTGCAACGTGGCATGTCTAAGGCTAACAGCGAAGTGGCTCAGTGGAGAAATAAATATGAAACTGATGCTATCCAGCGCACTGAGGAACTTGAGGAAGCCAAGTATGTTCAAAACAAAACATCATAATACTGAAAAAAACATTACAAAATCATACCTAAAACAAATGTAATGCTTAACAGGAAGAAGTTGGCACAGCGTCTGCAGGAGGCTGAGGAACAAATTGAGGCTGTGAACTCTAAGTGTGCCTCTCTGGAAAAGACCAAGCAGAGACTGCAGGGCGAGGTGGAGGATCTTATGATTGATGTGGAAAGAGCCAATGCCTTGGCTGCCAACCTTGACAAGAAGCAGAGGAACTTTGATAAGGTAAACTGAGAAGTAATTGAGAAGTTTTACATGTCTTTTGATGTCTTCATACAAGCTTTAACAAAATCAATATTGCATCATTTGTCTTAAAGGTCCTTGCAGAATGGAAGCAGAAGTATGAGGAGGGTCAGGCTGAGCTGGAAGGAGCCCAGAAGGAGGCTCGTGCTCTGAGTACAGAGTTGTTCAAGATGAAGAACTCCTATGAGGAAGCTCTTGATCAACTTGAAACACTCAAGAGGGAGAACAAGAATCTGCAGCGTATGTCAAACAATCTGATCTATTTGATCTATTTTGAACTTGATGATCGTTGTAACATGATTTTTTTTATCTTAGTTGTACCCACACCCTGTGTTTACAATTTTGTGTACAATTCTTTTTAACAGAGGAGATCTCAGACCTGACTGAACAAATTGGTGAGACTGGAAAGAGCATCCATGAGCTTGAGAAGGCTAAGAAGGCAGTAGAGACTGAGAAGGCTGAGATCCAGACTGCTCTGGAGGAGGCTGAGGTAGACAGAGAATAGCACACGTGGACAATTTCAAGATTTTTTGTCAGCAACTTGGTTTTTATGGTTATAATGAAACTTATTCATTATGTCTTACTTCTATTTCATTTCATTCCAGGGCACACTGGAGCATGAAGAGTCAAAGATTCTCCGTGTTCAGCTTGAGCTTAACCAGGTTAAGAGTGAGATTGACAGGAAGCTTGCTGAGAAGGATGAGGAGATCGAGCAAATAAAGAGGAACAGCCAGCGCGTGACTGAGTCAATGCAGAGTACTCTGGATTCTGAGGTCAGGAGCAGGAATGATGCTCTGAGAATTAAGAAGAAGATGGAGGGAGATCTCAATGAGATGGAAATTCAGCTCAGCCATGCCAATCGCCAAGCTGCTGAGGCACAGAAACAGTTGAGGAATGTCCAGGGACAACTCAAGGTGACATCAAATTAGTTCAATTCAGTTTTATAAAGACTTCTTTTGTATATTTTGTATCAATGAACTATAAATGAAACATATAGAAACATTACGCATATTTGTCTTTGCTTTCAGGATGCCCAACTGCACCTTGATGATGCTTTGAGAGGACAAGAAGATATGAAGGAGCAAGTGGCCATGGTGGAGCGCAGAAACACTCTGATGTTGGCTGAGATTGAGGAGCTCAGAGCTGCCCTTGAGCAGACAGAGAGAGGCCGCAAAGTGGCTGAACAGGAGCTGATCGATGCTAGTGAGCGTGTTGGATTGCTGCACTCTCAGGTATTTTTTATATCACCTTGTTTTTTTAAAAAAAATATGTATGACTGCTTATAAAAGATAATAATATCATTTGTATTTTCTCTGTAGAACACAAGTCTGCTGAACACTAAGAAGAAGCTGGAGACTGACCTTGTTCAAATCCAGAGCGAGGTTGAGGACACTGTGCAGGAAGCAAGAAATGCAGAGGAGAAGGCCAAGAAAGCTATCACTGATGTGTGTATTGGTACATTTTAGATTACACATTGCTAATCAGTTGTAAGGGATCAGGTAAAATAATAATCCTGCAATTTCACAATAGGCTGCAATGATGGCTGAGGAGTTGAAGAAGGAGCAGGACACTAGTGCTCATCTGGAGAGGATGAAGAAAAACCTGGAGGTCACAGTCAAGGACCTCCAGCACCGCCTGGATGAGGCTGAGAATCTGGCCATGAAGGGAGGAAAGAAACAACTTCAGAAACTGGAGTCTAGGGTAAGTCTTAAAGGATATTCCAAACTTTCCATGTCCATGAGCCCATGTTTAGGATTTTTATTGCAATTAACATCTTAATATTTTGTGTATGAACTCTTCTAGGTACGTGAGCTGGAGAATGAAGTTGATGCTGAACAGAGACGTGGAGTTGAGGCTGTTAAGGGTGTCCGCAAATATGAGAGGAGAGTGAAGGAGCTCACTTACCAAGTATGTATTCTGTGTGTCAAATAATTACACACTAAAATACAATCTAATTAGACAAAACTAAGAAAAATATTTTTGTCATTTATAGACTGAGGAGGACAAGAAGAACATTACCAGGTTGCAAGATCTGGTTGACAAGCTGCAGCTGAAGGTCAAGGCCTACAAGAGACAGTCTGAGGAGGCGGTGAGTTAAATCTACCTATGCATATTAATGAAGAAGGCAAAGTCATTCCTAAAATATCCAGAAGTGTATAATCTATACAACCTTTTTATATTCAGGAGGAACAGGCTAATTCCCACCTGTCCAAGCTTAGGAAAGTGCAGCATGATCTGGAGGAGGCTGAAGAGCGTGCTGACATTGCTGAGTCTCAAGTCAACAAGCTCAGGGCCAAGAGTCGTGATGCTGGAAAGGTAAACATAATTTTTCAAAAATATTTTAAAAATATATATTCATATTTGGTTTAATAGGTATTAATATTGTTGCTACAAATGCTGTAATCACTCTTTTGTTTTGTTTTTTAGGGCAAAGAATCAGCAGAGTAATCACCAACTTTGTAATGTTTTATTTGTGGAAACAAACTTTAAATAAATGCATTATGTACTAAACTAACCTTGTTTCATTTTATTTCTAAAATACCTGCAATAACACTGTGTTGTGACATAAAGTTTGGCAAATATATCAAAGCAAGCCAATTGTATATTAACCTACAGATAACAGTGGAAAGTCCCAACTGGAATATTTGGTAAATATAACATATCTGATATCTAAAGACCCTTATGCCAGATAATATGCCTTAGGACTAAAACTGTCTTAGCAAAAAACTGATAATCCATTTCCAGGTGGTTTAAATTAGATTAAAAATAGCAACACTCATAGGTTAAATTTATTAGTTTTGTTGTGTTGAACCATTATGATTTACATTTGGATGGCTATATATACTTTTCTTTAAACTGCACTAAAGGCAATGAGCAAAACTCCATTTGAACAAACCATGTAATGAACTGTATATTGACCCTAAAACCTGTAGTTTTAATTTAACTCAACATTAAACAAAAGATATTTTCAATAATGTTTTCAAACATTCATAAATAATGTAATTTGCTGCAAAAACCCTTTTTCTGAAATTATTGGGACTCCTTTGCCTTCCTTAAATACTGTACATTGTTGCAGTGGACTCTTGGTTGCTAAACTGTACAAGCTCCATTGTATATATGGACCTCCTAAGACAACTGCATCTCGGGCTTAAGCCCATTGCTGAGAACCATCTTTGCTGAGCCAGTTAATCCCAACAAGGCACCCTTTTGTGAGACAACCTCTAGCCTATTTCAAGTTAAAGTATACAAATTACAGGCATGACAGACTTGCTAGTGTGTTGACTGGGCTTAATACGTATCAAAACAGACTCAAAATCATTCATGTAATACAGTTTCATGCAACCATGTATGCAGCTATGTAACTCCTATACACCACCAAAAGTGCCTACAATGGGCATGTGAGCATTTAAACTAGACCATGGCGCAATGGTTGACCTGGTCTGATGAAGCACATTTATCATTTTTAGTCACATTTTATTTCTTATCTTTTAATATTTACCTTAATCTCATAATAATATTATCTTAAGGACCTTTAAATAAAAGACTGAAATCAATAATCAAACAAAAGAAATTTTACAGTGCCACCTAATATAACTCAAAGGCCACCTTCATCTCTGAGACATTTCCAGTATGGAGGAAAGAGGTGAAGGTTTTAATCTGAACATCCCAATGGTGAAGCTTGAGGGTAGCAGCTTATGCTATGGTGCGGTAATGAAAAATGCACTGGTGGACATCAATCTTGTCCACCAGTGTGGTTACACTGGCTTTCATTCCAGCCAGTGATTTTTATCCCAACCATCAACTACTAAGTGTGCCTGCTATTTAAAAACTATAAAAACATATCCTAAGCATTTGTTGTAACAAAATGGCTTAATGACAATAAATAGAAAGTATTCTATATGACCTATAATATAAAATTTATGATCTGAGCTGAAGTGTCTGTTACACCTGCTATGTCAGGGAGAATGGGCAAAAGTATCTTGAACACAGGATACTCTCCAGCTCAGATATGTTAAACACCATCAAACTGCAGCTGAAAGAATCCAGCTCAGTGAGGCCAAGGTGTTTTGATGAATTTGTGTATTTCTCATTAAAACTTTAAAAATATATCTAATAATATATAAATAATATCTACTTTTTTTGGCAAGAGGAATAGTGATATGATATTGAGGTATATTTTACAATGTGCTTTTCTGAGAGAATTGCAGGTATTGTTAATACATTTTTATTAACCTATTGTTGTTGATCACAGTAGGAAGCACTAGAAGTAATTTGATGATACAGTGTATTATTTCTTGTTAAACAAAATATGTTGATAGACACTGTGACATGATTTTAAATTTCATATTTGTTCATCAGCTATTTGGCATGCATTAAATCATATATTTATGCAAGCAGCTTTCAAGATATTGTTCTTCTATACTAGACATATTGTGGTCATTTACAGGGGTTGTGTACCCTTTGTATAATTTAGCTGTACTGTATTATAAGCCTGTCTGAATAACTAATAATAATTCTAATAATAGTTTTGATTTTGACCTGAATGAAAACTTAACATAGCAATAAAATAAAATATATGACATGTTGTCTTAAGGTGACAGGTTCATTATTTTAGGAACACATGGCATGTACACACAACATTATAACACAATTTTATTCACTGCATGTTATAAACTTATAGACCAGGGCAGTTCAAATTTCAAAAGCTGGGAAAGTTATTAGCTTGGTATTTTTCACACATCTGCATTTAGTAGCGTACAAATTTAATAAATGGTGAGTGGGGCACAAGGGGCTATGGAAATGCAGACGGATGAAATATGAACCAAACACATGACATGAAACTCATGGCCCCATATCCTTAAATGGATTATGAACACTCATCCTGGGTTCAGGTTTCGCAGTGTGACATATGTATGTTGACATGTGAAATTCTACATGAGAAAAATTACAAACAGTCTATTAAACAACTGTTCACCATTAAATTACTGATGTTTTAGTGATTGGTGTTCACCTATATATATTATAAACTATATAGATTATATACCAAACATATACGCTGTGAAAAATCATCAGCAGTGGTAGCCATGCCAATTTAAACAGGATGTCTTTATATTTAATCCAATCAGAAATCATACTACCATCCTACTTGTAGAAGTTTTAAAAGAATATCCAAATATATGAGTAAAATACTTTTGTGTCCACAGTGTGATTGCCGGCATCAAGTGTTCATTGAGAATGATTCTTTGACTAGCATCCAAGCCTTATTAGACCAGACATATATAACTTCTGCTTGGCTTGCAGAACACAACCAATATAAGTAGCTGTCAGACACAACAAGGGGACTACAGAAGAGTCTGGCAAGGTTCCTGTCTGTGGTAAGATGCAATTGAATTACTCTATAGGAATACACATTGTAGAACATAAATGAATGACACTATTTGTGTTAATAGAACAACTATATAACCACTGCAAATTTATGATTTAATCTAATTAATACATTTCATCTAAGATTTAAATAAAATCAAGCTAAGGATAAAAGTTACATATATACTTGCCCATATTTGTAGTTAATTGAGCAGAACATATTCAAAATTCATAGAACTGAATCTGAATTTGAGCATGTGGAACCCTGTAGAAAACACTTGTCAGTCACTTATGTTTAATCTAATTCCATATATTCAAAAACATTATCATAATATTGTTTTTCTTTTGCAGGATTTTTAATTGACACCTGTGACAGCACAGGAAGGTAATTCAAACAGACATGCCAATCACTATATACAGAGACAGTACTAGTTTTTAAAAAGAAGGAAATATAGACGGTCATATATGACTTTTTCTAATAGTATATGACAGTCTCTAATTGCTGCTAATTAAAAAGAAGGAATTAGGAGTAAATAAGAAACATGTCTATTATACTGTAATTAACACAACATCAGATCATAATATGGGAATGAACTGTAAAAGAAAGAACATTAATCTCTACTGCATAGTACTTAAATGCTACACATAATCATCACTGTGTTCGCAAAAATATTTTAAAAAAAAATAGAAACCCTGTACAACATGTTAAATTTGCAATGTAGGATTTATTTTATCAAATTAATTTTTATTAACTTTTTTTGTCACGTTTACAGAAATCTGCCACCATGAGCACAGACGCTGAGATGGCCGCATATGGCAAAGCTGCCATATACCTCCGTAAGCCTGAGAAGGAGAGAATTGAGGCTCAAAGCAAGCCCTTTGATGCAAAGTCGGCCTGCTATGTAGCTGATGACAAAGAGCTGTACCTTAAGGGTACAATCAAGAGCAGAGACGGTGGCAAAGTCACTGTTGAACTGCTTGAGAGCAAGGAGGTGAGAATTGAAGCTAATATGTAAGTCACTAACTCATAAAATTATACACATCATTCACACTAAATGTTCATTATTTGATTATCTTACAGTCAAGAACAGTTAAGGAGGATGATGTCTACCCCATGAATCCTCCTAAGTTCGATAAGATTGAGGACATGGCTATGATGACCCACCTCAATGAAGCCTCTGTGCTGTATAACCTCAAAGAGCGTTACGCAGCATGGATGATCTACGTAAGATAAACTATAGTTCTACACTAAATAGTAATGACACTACTCTACAAGCAACTACACTAGTAGAAAAAGAGACGATTGCTCACTAAGAGCTTATACAAAGGGTGGCTGACTTGATAGGATTGCAGAATTATTTTTAGAAACTCGTGTGTAATTGTCCCTATATCTACTTCAGACCTACTCTGGACTTTTCTGTGCTACTGTGAACCCCTACAAGTGGCTCCCAGTGTATGATGCCGAAGTGGTGGCTGCCTACAGAGGCAAAAAGCGCATGGAAGCCCCACCTCACATCTTCTCTGTGTCTGACAATGCCTATCAGTTTATGCTCACTGGTAAGACAAATGTGTTTATTCAGATATTAGATTATTTATGAAATTATACTACTTTTTTATTTCAACTTATCAGTTGAATTTGATTTGATCTCACAGATAGGGAGAACCAGTCTGTCCTGATTACGTAAGTACCTTTTAGTACATGAGTACATACAGATTTTTGCAATTCTTGTTTTAGTACAAATAATTATTTTATCCAATCTAAACCAGTGGAGAATCTGGTGCTGGAAAGACTGTGAACACAAAACGTGTCATCCAGTACTTTGCTACAGTTGCTATGCAGAGTGACAAGAAAAAGGAAGCTTCTGCCGGCAAAATGCAGGTATGAACTGAACTAGGATTCGATTTTTTATTTTTTTTTTTATTCTTTCTCCCTCTTCTCAAAATGGACTGTAATAGGAAAAAAACATTAAACACAATCAAAATGAACTTTTCAGGGATCTCTTGAAGACCAGATCATTGCAGCCAATCCTCTGCTTGAGGCCTATGGTAATGCTAAGACCGTGAGAAATGACAACTCTTCTCGTTTCGTAAGTTTGATTTTATTTGATATATATATATATATATATATTGCCGTTGATTCTCTAATTTTGGATGAACCTGACACAAACTCTATGTGTTTTTCTAAACCAGGGTAAATTTATCAGAATTCATTTTGGCACATCCGGCAAACTGGCTAGTGCTGACATTGAGACATGTAAGTAAACTACATAAAACATCACTGATGGTAGTTCTGCTAGCCTAGCTTTTGTGGATAACCTGGGCACACTGTCCTAACAGATCTGCTGGAGAAATCTAGAGTTTCATTCCAGCTTTCTGATGAGAGAGGATACCACATCTTTTACCAGATGATGACCAATGAAAAGCCTGAGCTGATTGGTAAAGAAATACAATATACATTATTACTTTTCACAGCTTACACTAGCCAAAAATTTGCTTTAACCACTGTCCTTGCTCCACAGAAATGACACTCATCACTACCAACCCCTATGACTTCCCCATGTGCAGTCAGGGTCAGATCACAGTGGCAAGCATTAATGATAAGGAGGAACTGATTGCCACAGATGTAAGAGAGTTTTGCTAATAGGCCTTGTGTTGAAATACTTTATAAATCCTGATTGCGTTAACTAATGCCATTCATTTACAGACTGCTATTGACATCCTGGGCTTCAGTGCTGAAGAGAAAATGTGCATCTACAAATTCACTGGAGCTGTTCTTCATCATGGTAACATGAAGTTCAAGCAGAAGCAGCGTGAGGAGCAGGCTGAGCCTGATGGCACAGAGGGTAAGACTGACCTTTAATTTTTCTTTTATTGCTGTTTCAAGTGTGAATTCTCTCTTGATTCAAAACCCACAACATCTAAGGCATATTTTTTGCTTAGATTAAACTGTATATGTAACATTTATAATTTGCTAATGTTCACAGAGGCTGACAAAGTCGCCTACCTTCTGGGTTTGAACTCAGCTGATATGCTGAAGGCCTTGTGCTACCCCAGAGTGAAGGTCGGAAATGAATTTGTGACAAAGGGACAGACTGTGCCACAGGTGTGTAATCAAAAGTATTAAAGAGTTTTTTGTAAATCATGCAAAAGGACCATTAAAAGAGAGTAAAATGAAACTGACGAACAATTTGTACTCACAGGTATATAATGCTGTAAACGCATTGGCCAAATCCATCTATGAAAGGATGTTCTTGTGGATGGTCATACGTATCAACCAGATGTTGGACACCAAACAAGCCAGACAGTTCTTCATCGGTGTGCTGGACATTGCTGGATTTGAAATCTTTGATGTATGTGATATGTTTTTAAAAGTACACTTAAAACTTGTTTGAATCATATTGAGTACCTACAGAGTGTTCTCTTCCATCTCTCCAGTTCAACAGCATGGAGCAGCTGTGCATTAACTTCACCAATGAGAAACTGCAACAGTTCTTCAACCACCACATGTTTGTCCTGGAGCAAGAGGAGTACAAGAAAGAAGGCATTGTTTGGGAATTCATTGACTTCGGCATGGACTTGGCTGCTTGCATTGAACTTATTGAGAAGGTGTGGTTTCCATATAGATCATTATGTTTCGTACTACTTTTGCAACATCTGCAATGTATCCTCGAAACTACTCTTCTTCTATTTTAACAGCCCATGGGTATCTTCTCCATCCTGGAAGAAGAGTGCATGTTCCCCAAGGCTACAGACACCAGCTTCAAGAACAAGCTGTATGATCAGCATCTTGGCAAGTGCAACGCTTTCCAGAAACCCAGACCTGCCAAAGGCAAAGCTGAGGCCCACTTCTCCCTGGTTCACTATGCTGGTACTGTGGACTACAACATCGCTGGCTGGCTGGAAAAGAATAAGGACCCACTGAACGAATCTGTTGTGCAGCTGTACCAGAAGTCTGCTGTCAAACTGCTTTCTACCCTCTACCCACCTGTTGTTGAGGGTACTTACATTTATGTAAAATACATACTTATACTAATCACTTTAGATTTATGCTCAAAAATTTAACTGTGTTTATAATTTAAAATGCAGAGACTGGTGGAAAGAAGGGAGGCAAGAAGAAGGGTGGTTCCATGCAGACTGTGTCCTCTCAGTTCAGGGTTGGTTACACTTACAGTTCATTATGATTAATGCAATTCCATCCTAAATGTGAGTACCAATAATATGTTTACTACACAGGAGAACTTGGGCAAGCTGATGACCAACTTGAGGAGCACCCATCCTCACTTTGTGCGTTGTCTGATTCCAAATGAATCTAAGACTCCAGGTAAAGTTTGAAAGCATTTCAATGTCAGTAGACCCACTGTTAGCTGTGCAAACATTGTTGACTTGATGATTACCCCATGGGTGGTTTCTCTTTTTGTCTTTATCAGGTCTCATGGAGAACTTTCTGGTTATCCACCAGCTGAGATGTAACGGTGTGCTGGAGGGTATCAGAATCTGCAGAAAGGGATTCCCCAGCAGAATCCTCTATGGTGACTTCAAGCAAAGGTACAAAAAAAACCTCTATAATATTATGTGTCTAGTTGTTGTTGTTATTTTTTCTTGTCTTATAATGTTGAGATGATACATTATATTTTTACAGATACAAAGTGCTGAATGCCAGTGTTATTCCTGAAGGCCAGTTTATCGACAACAAGAAGGCCTGTGAGAAGCTTCTGGGATCCATCGACATTGACCACGACCAGTATAGATTTGGACACACTAAGGTGAATGTCCTTATGTAGTAAAAAAAAAAAAAAAAAAAACAGCTCTTATTTTCTCTTCCTCTGTAAATACAAAGGGCTAATTGACAAAAATTCTGCCATTTTATTCAGGTGTTCTTCAAAGCTGGTCTGTTGGGTGTTCTTGAAGAGATGAGAGATGAAAAACTGGCTTCTCTGGTCACAATGACTCAGGCTCTTTGCCGTGGTTTCCTCATGAGAAGAGAGTTTGTAAAGATGATGGAGAGGAGGTATTTTATAATGTTGTCCATCCATTTTGCCACCAGAATATGTTCATACATTTAGTTCTCTGAATTAAAATGTAATTATTTGCCAGAAACCTTTTATTAATCCAAATAACCATAACATTTAAATAAGATATGAATTTAGAAAAAATATAGACCAGAAACCATTTCTATTCAAGGTCGGCCATTGACACCATCCAGTACAACATCCGCTCATTTATGAATGTCAAACATTGGCCATGGATGAAGGTGTACTACAAGATCAAGCCCCTGCTGAAGAGTGCTGAAACTGAGAAGGAGCTGGCAACCATGAAAGAGGACTTCACAAAATGCAAGGAAGATCTTGCTAAGGCTGAGGCCAAAAAGAAGGAGCTTGAAGAAAAGATGGTGGCACTGCTTCAAGAGAAGAATGACCTGCAGCTTCAAGTTGCATCTGTAAGAATTTTCATTAAGTAAATGTAGT
The DNA here is from genome assembly GCF_019097595.1 of Hemibagrus wyckioides. Taxonomy (NCBI): domain Eukaryota; kingdom Metazoa; phylum Chordata; class Actinopteri; order Siluriformes; family Bagridae; genus Hemibagrus; species Hemibagrus wyckioides. The sequence goes on along the minus strand of NC_080737.1, from coordinate 10,654,750 downwards.
TAACAGTAGGATTTTATGTCTAAGTTCATTTTACTTCCAAATTGTCAGTTTATCTAATGTGAATCTTTCTTGCACAATAAATAGGAATCTGAGAATCTCTCAGATGCTGAGGAGAGATGTGAGGGTCTGATTAAGAGCAAAATCCAGCTTGAAGCTAAACTCAAAGAGACAACTGAGAGATTGGAAGATGAGGAGGAGATCAATGCTGAGTTGACTGCCAAGAAGAGGAAACTGGAGGACGAGTGCTCCGAGCTGAAGAAGGACATTGATGACTTGGAGCTCACCTTGGCTAAAGTGGAAAAGGAGAAACATGCCACCGAAAACAAGGTTTGTACTATGTTAGTACAGACAGCAATAAAAATACTTAAAAAAAAACTTTGCCCACTTTCTAATTTATTATTTATTTAAGTAAACAAATTACCTACAAATACAGTAATTGTGTTCTCAAAACTGCAGGTTAAGAACCTCACAGAGGAGATGACAACTCAAGATGAGAGCATTGCCAAACTCACAAAAGAGAAGAAAGCCCTCCAAGAGGCACATCAGCAGACCCTTGATGATCTTCAGGCAGAGGAGGACAAAGTCAACACTCTGACAAAATCTAAGACTAAGCTTGAACAGCAAGTGGATGATGTGAGTAATGAGATACAGAATTGCAAAATTGCTTGCTAACAAGGTAATTCTGCAGAAGGTACCGAAAGTATTATTTTGGTTGTTTACAGCTGGAAGGTTCTCTTGAGCAAGAGAAGAAACTCCGCATGGACCTAGAGAGAGCCAAGAGAAAGCTTGAGGGTGACTTGAAACTGTCTCAGGAATCCATCATGGACCTGGAGAATGACAAACAGCAGTCTGAGGAGAAGCTGAAAAAGTAAGTATATAGCAAATTAGAAACACTAAATAGCTCCAGCAGCTCATTTGAAATAAATAAATCTATCTTGCTATCTCATATGTTGAAAAAGTTATTGTTCAATTCTCTCAGGAAAGACTTTGAAATAAGCCAGTTCCTTAGCAAGATCGAGGATGAACAATCTCTTGGTGCTCAGCATCAGAAGAAGATCAAGGAGCTTCAGGTATTTACATGTTTTCTTTCATCCTTTATTGCATATAATAGTAAAATCCATAGGAATCTCTTATTTGGCATCATGTAGGTAATATAGAACCAAATGAAAGAAGTGTGCTGAAGGGGTAACTAAAGTACATAAAAATAAAGTGCTTAATTATATGGTCTTTACAAATATGTGGTCTACTGTCAATAATAGGCCCGTATTGAGGAGCTGGAAGAAGAGATCGAGGCTGAGCGTGCCGCTCGTGCCAAGGTTGAGAAGCAGAGATCTGATCTCTCCAGAGAACTTGAAGAGATCAGTGAGAGACTTGAGGAGGCTGGTGGAGCAACTGCAGCTCAGATTGAGATGAACAAGAAGCGAGAGGCTGAGTTCCAGAAGCTGCGTCGTGATCTTGAAGAAGCCACATTGCAGCATGAAGCAACTGCTGCTGCCCTCCGCAAAAAGCAGGCTGACAGCGTGGCAGAGCTGGGAGAACAAATCGACAACCTGCAGAGAGTGAAGCAGAAACTTGAGAAGGAGAAGAGTGAATACAAAATGGAGATTGATGATCTTTCCAGCAATATGGAAGCTGTTGCTAAAGCTAAGGTTAAAAATAATATTTAATGTTCATTCAATATGTGATCATCATCAAGGTTACTGATTATTCCAGTTCAGAAAACTAAAAGTATGTTTTTCTATAGGCAAATCTTGAAAAGATGTGCCGTACCCTTGAGGACCAACTGAGCGAGCTCAAGACCAAGAATGATGAGAATTCACGCCAAGTTAATGACATCAGTGTTCAAAAAGCAAGACTACAAACTGAAAATGGTAATAAGCCTTCAAGTCTCTCTCTATGTAAAATTAAAGTAATATAACATATAACATAATATGCACCAAAATTGCCCTTTAATTACATGAACAAATGAAGACTTTAAACAAAGTTACTCTACAAGGTTTACTTTAGTGTAATATGTGATCTGCATTCAAACAGGTGAGTTTTCACGTCAACTGGAAGAGAAGGAAGCTTTGATTTCTCAGCTGACCAGAGGCAAGCAGGCATTCACTCAGCAAATTGAGGAACTCAAGAGACAGATGGAGGAGGAGGTTAAGGTAAACGATTAATGAAATTCTATCACATTTATGTACATTAAGGTGATACACAGATGATATGTATTTATGAAGGAATAACAATCAGACTATACTTTTTATAAATTGTTTTCTTACAGGCAAAGAATGCCCTGGCCCATGGTTTGCAGTCTGCCCGTCATGACTGTGATCTCCTCAGGGAGCAGTTTGAGGAGGAGCAGGAGGCAAAGGCTGAATTGCAACGTGGCATGTCTAAGGCTAACAGCGAAGTGGCTCAGTGGAGAAATAAATATGAAACTGATGCTATCCAGCGCACTGAGGAACTTGAGGAAGCCAAGTATGTTCAAAACAAAACATCATAATACTGAAAAAAACATTACAAAATCATACCTAAAACAAATGTAATGCTTAACAGGAAGAAGTTGGCACAGCGTCTGCAGGAGGCTGAGGAACAAATTGAGGCTGTGAACTCTAAGTGTGCCTCTCTGGAAAAGACCAAGCAGAGACTGCAGGGCGAGGTGGAGGATCTTATGATTGATGTGGAAAGAGCCAATGCCTTGGCTGCCAACCTTGACAAGAAGCAGAGGAACTTTGATAAGGTAAACTGAGAAGTAATTGAGAAGTTTTACATGTCTTTTGGTGTCTTCATACAAGCTTTAACAAAATCAATATTGCATCATTTGTCTTAAAGGTCCTTGCAGAATGGAAGCAGAAGTATGAGGAGGGTCAGGCTGAGCTGGAAGGAGCCCAGAAGGAGGCTCGTGCTCTGAGTACAGAGTTGTTCAAGATGAAGAACTCCTATGAGGAAGCTCTTGATCAACTTGAAACACTCAAGAGGGAGAACAAGAATCTGCAGCGTATGTCAAACAATCTGATCTATTTGATCTATTTTGAACTTGATGATCGTTGTAACATGATTTTTTTTTATCTTAGTTGTACCCACACCCTGTGTTTACAATTTTGTGTACAATTCTTTTTAACAGAGGAGATCTCAGACCTGACTGAACAAATTGGTGAGACTGGAAAGAGCATCCATGAGCTTGAGAAGGCTAAGAAGGCAGTAGAGACTGAGAAGGCTGAGATCCAGACTGCTCTGGAGGAGGCTGAGGTAGACAGAGAATAGCACACGTGGACAATTTCAAGATTTTTTGTCAGCAACTTGGTTTTTATGGTTACAATGAAACTAATTCATTATGTCTTACTTCTATTTCATTTCATTCCAGGGCACACTGGAGCATGAAGAGTCAAAGATTCTCCGTGTTCAGCTTGAGCTTAACCAGGTTAAGAGTGAGATTGACAGGAAGCTTGCTGAGAAGGATGAGGAGATGGAGCAAATCAAGAGGAACAGCCAGCGCGTGACTGAGTCAATGCAGAGTACTCTGGATTCTGAGGTCAGGAGCAGGAATGATGCTCTGAGAATTAAGAAGAAGATGGAGGGAGATCTCAATGAGATGGAAATTCAGCTCAGCCATGCCAATCGCCAAGCTGCTGAGGCACAGAAACAGTTGAGGAATGTCCAGGGACAACTCAAGGTGACATCAAATTAGTTCAATTCAGTTTTATAAAGACTTCTTTTGTATATTTTGTATCAATGAAATATAAATGAAACATGTAGAAACATTACGCATATTTGTCTTTGCTTTCAGGATGCCCAACTGCACCTTGATGATGCTTTGAGAGGACAAGAAGATATGAAGGAGCAAGTGGCCATGGTGGAGCGCAGAAACACTCTGATGTTGGCTGAGATTGAGGAGCTCAGAGCTGCCCTTGAGCAGACAGAGAGAGGCCGCAAAGTGGCTGAACAGGAGCTGATCGATGCTAGTGAGCGTGTTGGATTGCTGCACTCTCAGGTATTTTTTATATCACCTTGTTTTTTTAAAAAAAATATGTATGACTGCTTATAAAAGATAATAATATCATTTGTATTTTCTCTGTAGAACACAAGTCTGCTGAACACTAAGAAGAAGCTGGAGACTGACCTTGTTCAAATCCAGAGCGAGGTTGAGGACACTGTGCAGGAAGCAAGAAATGCAGAGGAGAAGGCCAAGAAAGCTATCACTGATGTGTGTATTGGTACATTTTAGATTACACATTGCTAATCAGTTGTAAGGGATCAGGTAAAATAATAATCCTGCAATTTCACAATAGGCTGCAATGATGGCTGAGGAGTTGAAGAAGGAGCAGGACACTAGTGCTCATCTGGAGAGGATGAAGAAAAACCTTGAGGTCACAGTCAAGGACCTCCAGCACCGCCTGGATGAGGCTGAGAATCTGGCCATGAAGGGAGGAAAGAAACAACTTCAGAAACTGGAGTCCAGAGTAAGTCTTGAAAGATATCTTTATCTCAAAAGCTTTCCAAGCTTTCCATGTCCTGGTACGCCATTTTAGATACAGAGCAGGATTCATATCGCTAGGAAAGTCTCATTGTTTTGTGTATGAACTCTTCTAGGTACGTGAGCTGGAGAATGAAGTTGATACTGAACAGAGACGTGGAGTTGAGGCTGTTAAGGGTGTCCGCAAATATGAGAGGAGAGTGAAGGAGCTCACCTACCAAGTATGTATAAAGTCTGTAAAATAATAAGATCAGTATTCAAAATCTTTTTAACTAATTAAAAAATGCGTAATTCACAGACCGAGGAGGACAAGAAGAACATTACCAGGTTGCAAGATCTGGTTGATAAGCTGCAGTTGAAGGTCAAGGCCTACAAGAGACAGTCTGAGGAGGCGGTGAGTTACTATACATATTAATGAAGAAGGCAAAGTCATTCCTAAAATATTATAAAGCATATAATCTATACAACTTTTTTGTATTCAGGAGGAACAGGCCAATTCCCACATGTCCAAGCTCAGGAAAGTGCAGCATGATCTGGAGGAGGCTGAAGAGCGTGCTGACATTGCTGAGTCTCAAGTCAACAAGCTCAGGGCCAAGAGTCGTGATAGTGGAAAGGTCAGTAAAGAATTTCTTAAACATGAAACTAAATGTGAACTTTTACTTTCTTCTTAAAATGAAAAATGTATCAAGCATACATGTGTTATTTTAAGTAACATATGATTAACAAATGCTTTATTTCTCCTGTTGCTTCACAGGCCAAAGAAGAGTGAAGCTCTGAAGTATGATTCTGCTGTGGTTATAAAATATAACTATGTAGCAGAGCAAATTTTTCCATTTAATATTAAATAAAAATGTATATAATTAATTAGTCGTTTGTGCCATTCATGTCAATAACAAATCATTTTATCATTACACTAAGTAAAGAAAATGTTAAAGCTATTTCCTGATCAAAACTGAATATTACTGGTAGCAACCATACCATAACACAATCTGAAATAACATACCAGAGCATGTTTAGCTACTTTGTAACTATTTGGCAAGCTAGTGATTTCATATGCTTACCACTCCAGATTCTGTTCCTTATGGATAGAATTAGATTCAATATATTAGAATATCCTGTAATTCTTCAAAGAATTTGGTTTGGTGGTGGCAATACTCAATGCATAATACTTCACTACAATGCACAATAATCCACTTGAAGGGCCACCTGTATCTGCACATTTACACAGTTATACAATCAGCCAATCATGTGGCTGCAGCACAATTTATAAAATCATGCAGATATAGGCCAAGAGCTTGTTCACATCAAATATTAGAATTACATTGTTGTTGTTTTTTCACACGTCATTTTTTCTGGAGTTTACACAGAAATACAAATGTTACAAAAAATAAATGGTGTGTTTACACCAAAAAACATATGGTAGAGTTAACACAAAAGAAACATGCATTCTATATTTTGGGCACGAATACAAAAACAGATACTGGCATTGCCTTATACCAACAAAATATCTAGTAATGCCAATATCTAGTAATGCCAGCAAATGATGCAAGATTTCTTTTCTGCATGTAAATTTTCTTAAATAAAAATAAGTTTTTTATTAAGGTATACAATAATACTTGTGGAAGGTCAATAACCATACAGCTTCCTCAAATCTCCTCAATCATCTCAAGCTCCTGGATAGTGGAAAATAACAAGTATATTGTGCAAGCCACTATAGTATTGTAAGCCACTGAGTATTTTGAAAGTAGATTTCCTTTACAGGTTGCAATAAGGCACATTTTAAAAGTCAGATTTTCTTTACAAACCTGAATCCACACCACCTTGAAGTAAACAAGCAACATATTTTTGTGTCTTTTTCAGCTTCTTATCCATAAGCACCAATACCATAAAACATCTTTGCAGACTCAGATTTCAAATATAGTTCATATGCAAAAAACATAGGGTCATTTAGACAAGTGAAGTGGAAAATAGTTACAGCGGAAAAAGAAATAGATGGGGCAACATTACATTGAAAGCCATCCTGTTTGTTATTCACAAGGTTGGTTTCCTCTGTAAAATTTAAAAAGAAAACAGAAAAAAAAGAAAAGTTAAAAAAGCTTAAAGCTTAAAGCTTTTCTAATGCCATACTTCTGGTTGGAGTATCACTTGAACGCCATTCACTTTTGTTGAGGATGGTCCCACGTTGACAGCCTGGAGATACTTGGAACTGCTATGGATAATACAACTTGGCTTTGAACAGCTGTTACAACAGTCAGTTTTGTGCTCGGGTTTTATTATCTCATGGGCACAAAACGGTCACATTTTTGGCCTGCATCAAGCAAAGTAAACAACTAAGGATATTGCTGAAAGTACTAAAACTGATTAAGAACTGTTCAACGCATTATTAAAATCTGTAAAGGAAGAATCATGGTTGGAGATCATTTTAATGTTGAGCCAAATCCTTAAAAACAACAGTAGAATTCACAGATATGTTTAATGAAATTAATTATTTGGAATTTAGGATAATTTCCCAATGCACAATGTGAAGAGACTCAAGGGATTGTAAGTAAAATAGAAAAAAACACTTATAATTGAGGCTAATTGGACAATAAGGCTACAAATTGCTAGGGAGCATAAAGATTGGATTCTGGAACAATAGAAAAAGGTTATGTGTCTGATGAGACCAGATTTACCGTATTACACTAAAGTCATGGGTGCATCAGGGAAAGAAGAGATGCAGATGAAGTGACACACCCACCCATGAAGATGAAGCGATGCACCATTGTGCTTAACATACAAGCCTGAAGAGTGGGTGTTATGATCTTGGGTTGCTTCAGTTGGTCAGGCCTAGGTTCAGCAAAGTTATATGTCCAAAGAATTTGGTCAGCTGACTATACTGGATAAACCTGGTCATTTATCAATGGATTGATGGTACAGACATTTTCATCAGGCTCAATTTGTGAAAGTATCAAATGGTACTTTGTGAAAGTATCAAATGGAGACCCAAACACAAATCCAACCCAGCAACAGGAGTTCAAAGTCACTGCCATCATCTCCAAGTGTTACTATACACAGCAGTCCCAAATGTCTGTAGGCTGCCCATGTGTGGCCATCACAGTAGGTCATGAAAAAAAAGATTATGAGGGGGAAATGGTTGGGAAGACACAGGGAACAAGAGAGAGTCATATTATAGCAATGGCTGCTGATCAGAATCAAAAAATTGTGAACTCAAAATAACCCTTTAAATTAGAATTTATTTCTAGACTCTTTATTTCTGTCTGTGTGCTGGAGATAGATCAACATCATTATGGAGTTGCATGTCACCATAAAAGCTGCAGAAGGATTTAGGGTTAATAGATGTAAGCATTGTAAAGTGATGGTATAAATTTAATTGAAAGACATTTATTCCACAATTTGCTGCACGTAGTTTAAAACTAATAAATACAGTTCTCGTCCAAAGTCTGGACGAGGAGTTTGGTTCAATGTCTGTCCTAAACTGTGCCTGTGGACACAGCGTACACTCAATATCTGTAAGCACAACCCCAGCACTCTGATCCTCTAGGATCTCTAGAAAGCAATGTCACCCACACCTGCACAAAACAAAACTGGAACATTTAAAGAACCATTTTTTTAGCTGTGTGTAATCATACATCTTCTCACTTGATCAAGACAGGTTTGAACACTAACCGGCAGAGTCATGCGTCAGTGTAGTCACTTTGTTGATTGGCTAGAGAAGGGCTGTCAGTTGAGAAGCAGTGGACCAATGGAGACCCCTAAACTGTATAAAACTACTTGTGATTTTTGGAATCGCAAACTAGCAACTTGGAAAGAACAAAGAAAAGTGAAGCACGAATAAAGATAAAATTAAATAATGAGCAAAAAGTAGCAGAAAGCACAAGCATCCAAGTAAAGTAAGCACGGAAAATAAAATATTGGTTTTAATTCCTACTATTTTGAGTTCTTTTTTTGTTTGTTTTAAATTTTGTATTCAATTCTGTGATTCGCATGTATTATTTTTTTTTTTTGGCTCAAATTTGGTGCCATACGCTCTGCTGATTTCTGATTTCCCACAGAGCTTCAGAGACAACTTCCACATAGAAGCTTTCCCATAGCATCAGCCATGATGCAACATTGAGTTTCCTCGAAAAGGAACCACACGAATCTGAGAAAGCAGCTAGTTAATAGGAGAGTAGGGAAGTCACACCAGTGGATGATGATATTGAAGGGATCACACAATAACTATATCAGTATATAAATTATTGTACTTTTTGTATGTTGAATGTTTTAATCAATTTTAAATGGATACTCAATGCACACATTCAAGCAATGCTCATTTTTGATGTTTTGAAATGTACCATATTGAGACACAAGCATACTGTATTGGATCAAATTTTAATTTTGTATATTGATACGCTGCTACTTTTTTGAAAATACGTGCATTTTTTGTTCAGTTGATTTTTTACTTATGTGAGAAACCCAATGTGACAATAATAGTTTGTAATGTTACATTAAGTTTAAAAAAAAAGTATACAAAGATCATACAACTTGCTTCATATGACTTGATAGATTTTTCTTATTTTTATATTTCAATAATATGTGTTATAGCTAGATTATTTTAATAAAATAATCTTGCTGTAACATGATATGCTGAAAACCTGCTTGGCATTTTGAAATAGCTGGGGTTCTTCTGGCACCTACATATAAAGTGTCACTAAATTAAGAGGCATGACTTTTATGGCAACCTCACTGTAGGCTGCAATTCAATCCAGTAACTTGAGTCCAAGTCTGCAAAGGCCAAACCAAGTCCAAGACGCACTATTTACATATGTCTCCATGTGTGTACCCATATCATGCTCATAACCATACCTCTGTCATATTCTCATACATGCTTCTTAGGCTAAATTCATTCTCAATACCTTTTTAGTTATTAATATTATTAATATCAATTAATTAAAATCTACACAATTAACAGGGTCTGTCTGAAGTATAGGGCTTTCTACATTCTCCTGTTTGCTAGCTGCACTACTAAATATGAACTACTACTTCTACTACTTAATATGTACTTCCATTTTAATTAATGTAACAATGTCATTTAGATTGGAATGATAATAATACACACAATTAAAATATGATGTAATACAACAGACTGGTATCTCAGTATAAGACATTTTTAATTCAGAAAAAACATTACCTTAGGTTGCCTTAGACAGACACAAAAGGAAAATGTGCTAAGCAGAGTTCAAAAATACTTGGTTCTGGTGGAAATCTGGGTGGAATGGGAATAGTGCTAGAAAGGAAAATAGGAGGTAACTAGATAATAGTCTGGGAATATAGATATCTAGCTGGCTGGCTACCGTTAATAATAAATGACTTTGCTTTTTTAATAAGTTATTGTAATGGAGTAAATTGGTTACTAAGGTGACAGAAATTATTTATTATTATTGATTATTGAGTTTATTGTTATTGCTACATGATTATTTACATTTGTGTTAAAAGCTTATTAGACATCATTAGACATTATTTGCTGGTGGGAGTTAGCTTGTTTTTCTTCTTCATTTCAGTTCCTTTTTTCCAGGCATGGAGCTTCTCTCTCAGCCATGTTGCAGTGCCCCTGGAGCATAGAGGGTTAAGGGCCTTGCTCAATGTAGGTAGGTAGGTAGGTAGGTAGGTAGGTAGGTAGGTAGGTAGATAGATAGATAGATAGATAGATAGATAGATAGATAGATAGATAGATAGATAGATAGATAGATAGATTTGATGCTGCCTCCACAGCATATGCCTGCAAAGATGACCACACTGGCTACCACAGACTGGTTGAAAGTTGTTAACATAATTGAAATACTTGAGGTTCCTCAGAAAGTAGAGTCATCCCTTTCCTGTTAAAGACTTTATTTGTCACATATGAATCACAGCACAGTAGACACACTCTTGTTAGGCTGGGGTGAGAGCACAGGTTAGCCCATTAAACAGTACCCCTGGAACAGATAGTGTTAAAGGCCTTTGGCCCAACAGTGGCAGCTTTGCTGTGCTATGGCTTGAACCCCTGACCTTCTGAAGCAGTAAGCCAGAACCTTAACCACTGAGCTACTGCTATTGTACACACCCGCTGAGTTGACATTCCAGTACAAGCATGTTACTGAGATGGACACCAAGGTATCTGTAGATGTCAACCAGCTCAAACTGCTCCATATTGGTAATAGGACCCCAACCCACTTTGCTACAGGGGCGCTGCATCATGGTTGACCCTGCGCTCTGACCCCAATTTTACTGTGCAGTGATGTATATGTGACAAATAAAGACAGCTCAACTTAACTTAAACTTAAACTTAAACTTATAAGTTCACCACCATGTCCTTGGTCTTGGTCCACAGCCACTGTTGTGGTCACACCACTCGGTAAGAAAGCAAATAATGTAGAGTTGTAGAGCAACATGAACTAGCAAGCTAAGCCTATTAAGCTATTAGTTAACATGGTCATTTTACTCGGTTATTTGTCTCTGATGAAACCAGAATTCAGAAATCAGGATTATCACTCCAAGCTGTTTGTGAACATAACCATCTTCTGTTGGCTTGGAAATGTTTCTTTAACAACATAAAATCATGAATTTTACAAAAAAGCATTACAGTTCAATGCAAATTAATACTACATACCAGGACAAAGAACATATTAGTTCATTCTAGTTTGCCAAATTGTTCCTTTAATATTATGGCATTCAGAGACTATATGTAAAAAACTACATACAAAAATGTATTAAAAATGTTTAATAAAAAAACTATGCTCTATAAAAAAAAATGAAATTCCAGTAGTAAATTAACATCTGCGGTGTTCATCTGCTTGAAACATAAACAAATACAGTATAACCCAGTCCAACTGAGTAACCAGATATGTTTCTAATTTGCCAGCCTTGGCTTGGAACCCTTATGAACTACAAGACATTGCTATTTCTGAGGTCAGCAACCTCACACCCACTACATTTATTGCTAATGTGGAATAGCTTTACATTTGTGAATGCTTTTGGATCAGCAGCTCAGCAAGGCTTCCCCACAGCTACAATTTATTACTGCCAGCTACCATGCATTTTATCACTCAGCATGTTAAGTTCATGACATCCTGTTTTTCCCTACTGAGTTGTAAACTCTTGACAAGCAATCCAAAGCCATCTCCATGGTCTACAAGTGGTAATATCCACACTGTAGGTCATGGAGGGGATGTTGTTTATTGTCCAGAATGGCTGTGAGTTCATTGAGTCCAGCATACGGCTGCAAGCATGGCCTCACTGGCTAACAGATTCAAGATTCAAGATTCAAGAAGCTTTATTGTCATTTCAACCACATATAGCTGACACAGTACATAGTGAAATGAAACAACGTTTCTCCAGGACCTGGTGCTACATAAACATACAACAACAAGTTCAGCACAAAACAACACCACAGAGCTAGGACAGAAGTTTGTCTTAGCCACGTAAAGTGCAGCTAGGTGCAAACAGAGCATAGACAAGACAGTGCAAAAGACAATAATTGCAAGAAAGACAACACAAAAGAACACAGGACACTTAGCGCCGAAAAGAAAGAAAAGAACATGTGTAATGGAATGTAAGTGAAATAAAATAAGATAAAGTGAAATGATGTAAAAAAATATTGTGCAAAAATATTGTGCAAAAATACACAGCAGCGTAGTAGTGCAAATAGAATAAACATAAATATAACTATAGTAGCGGATGACAGGTAGAGGTAGTGCAATAAGTAATGAACAATATAAATTATGTGTGTGTGTGTGTGTGCGCGTGTCCACACAGTCAAGAGAGAGTGTGCGTGTATATGTGTGTGAGAGAGACAGAGAGTTAATATACAGTTCAGTCCTGAGTGAGAGTGTGTGTGTGTGTGTGTGAGAGTGTAGAACAGTTCAGTCCAGGGTGTTGAGGAGCCTGAAGGCTTGAGGAAAGAGACTGTTACACAGTCTGGTTGTGAGGGCCTGAATGCTCCGGTACCTCTTTCCAGATGGCAGGAGGGTGAAGAGTGTGTGTGAGGGGTGTGTGGAGTCAGCCACAATGCTGTTAGCTTTGCGGATGCAGTGTGCAGTGTAAACAAAGACTTGTAAAAGATTGTTAACATCTTGCTGCAATCATTGAAGAACCTGAGCTTCCTCAGAAAGTAGGATCATCCTTTTCCAGTAGAAGAATTTATTTGCAACATATAAATTACAGCACAATAGAATTTGTTGTTCACATATCCGAGCTTTTATTGCTAGAGTAAGACCACAGGTTTACCCATTATGCAGAGCAGATAGAGTTAAAGGCCTTGCTCAAGGGCTCAACAGTGGCAGCTTTGCACTGCTGTGGCTTGAACTCCCTACCTTCTGAAGCAGTAAAACAGATCCATAACCATTAACCTACTATTATTGTATACACCCTCTGCTGTTTATCCTCCCAAGCTGTTTGTAAACACATACATCTTCTGTTGGCTTGGAAATGTTTAATTACTCTATGTAGAACATCTTCTGGGTATTGGAGTTTTAGGATAAAATCAGGAAGACGACATAAAATCATGAATTTTATGATAAGCATTACAGTTCAATGCAAATGAATGCTGCATATCATGACAAAGAACATTAAATTCTAGTTTTATGCCAAGATTAATATTATGACATTCAAAGTCTATATGTAAAAAGACTGCATGTAAAAAAAATTCATTTTGAAAAAAAATAAAATGCTTAATAAAAACTCCATGCTTGATAAAATAGGAAAGTCCAGTAATAAATCAACATCTATGGTGTTCATCTGCTTAAATCATAAACAAGAACACCATAACCCAGTCCAACTGAGTAACCAGATAAGTTTCTAATTTGTCAGCCTTGGCTTGGAACACTTATGAGCTACAAGACATTGCTATTTCTGAGGTCAGCAACCTCACACCCACTACACATCATGTATTCATTGCTAATGTGGAATAGCTTTACATTTGTAAATGCTTTTGGATCAGCAGCTCATCAAGGCTTCCCCACAGCTACAATTTATTACTGCCAGCTACCATGCATTTTATCACTCAGCGTGTTAAATGCATGACATTCTGTTTTTCCCTGCTGAGCTGTAATCTTATATATCAAATATTGTATCTCAAATTACTTAAACGCTACAAGATCTTTAAAGGACAATAAATGACAGCATATATTATATAAATAAAACTGGTTCAGTAGATATTTTTAGCCCTTCTCTGACATTCATGCTCTCTGTATTACAGTCATGTTTTGATCTTGTCTGCTGCTGGCCATAAAAGCAGATTTCTTACGAGCTACCCTGCATAGCAATAGTGGGACCAAGATAAATTTTGCATTGGCATTAAGATTTTAAATGACCATCATTCATTTAGTCATATCATAATAGCAATTACTGAATTAATTCACTAAATAATGACTTTCTAAAAGTTTGTAAAACAAACAAACAAACAAATATACAAATAAATGTTATTATGCTTCACATTGGTTTATAGATTAAATTGTGTTTATACATTAAATTTTAATTACGTTTTAGTAAATACAAAAAATGTTTTAGTAAATACAAAACAGAACAGTGGTTTTGAGCATGACTAGTAAAATTCTATTAAAAGTATTTGATTCTTGTAATATCTTCAGATATCTAAGCCCTGAATTAATGCTCATGCCCCTGTTCACACAATGATATTTCAAGAACAGCTGCTCCATTGCCCCTTGGTGGCCCTCTACAGATTTAGCAAGGCAGAGCAAATGAAGTGTTTTGAATGCATGTCACTGTGCTGCCAAGAGGCGGTTTCCTTTTTTCCTGAACAACCTTGTATTTCATGAGGTATTATCCCCCTCATACCACATACCTAAACAAGGCCTTACTTGATATATTTTTCTCATGTATAATTAAACTCATATATAATTAAATACTCAAATTATACAATATTTATAAAACATTACATTTCATGTCAGTGATGATTATTTTCTTTGAATATAGGCCACTTGAGATTTGATTTATATAGGAAACTCTCCCATTTATAACTTATTATAACAATAAATCTTATTTATAAGAACAATGATCTTATTTAGCACACTTCTAAACCTTTTTTTGTTAAATTATTTAAATATTTTAAGAGGCTTTTCTTTTTATTTTGTCTTGAGTGTTAGGATACTGGGTATATACTGGGTATATGAAGCAGCAGGTTTTACTGCCATCATGTGGACATTTGTTAGAAACACCAAATCAGAAAATGATCCAGATCAAAAGAGATCAACTAAGCTACATTTGATAAAACTACTTTAAATAACTGTAACTTTAAATATCTATTTTAAAATATATATACTATATATATGGTTAAAGACAGTTATAAATTAATTTATGCATGTACACTATGTAAGTGGAATTGTGAATTGTGTAACCAGATTTCTGAATGTATTATAGTTTTAACATAAATTCCTTTCTGCTGAAGCCAAAATTTCAATAAGGAGACCCAAGCAAAAAACCGACCACTGCGGTATTAGGCATCCTTGTGATCACATAATGGTAAAGAACAATATGTGTACATTGTGTGCAGCATGCATGCAGGGATGCTGGCAAGACTAGCTGTAGCATCATAACTAAAAGAGTGACACAGACATGACAGCCAGCCAACCACATCAACAAACCTGAGTAAACGTGCAAGAGAGAGGGTTGACAACAACCAAATCTCCCAGTTCACCAAAATATTCTATACCCATGAACCCTACAGATCTGCTATATACTTAAAAAAAAAACAATTCACAAAAGGCTTGACTAAACAAATGTGTTTTTAGCCCCGAGTCCTGAACACTAATTGGAAGGCTGTTTCATACTTGCAGGGCTTTGTAATAAAAAGCTCTGCACCCTGCTGTAGCCTTTATTATTGAATGTAATAACAAAAAGCCTTCACTTTTTGATCAATGTAGGCATGGCAGATCATACAATTCAGTTCCAATTTCTTTGCCAATCCACTGACTAGCATGTTTTGGGAGGTGGGAAGAAACCAAGATATTTTCAAGTGGTCAGTGAAGAGATTAACAAATGGAGTTTTTGGATGGATGGCTAACTCACATGCTGAAGAAACTAGCCTATTGTTGATAGTGTGAGTACCTAGATGCCCAAAGTTATCTCACACAAGTCTTTCTGTCTCTAGAATAACAACAGTGATAATAATAATAATAATAATAATAATAATAATAATAATAATAATAATAATAATAATAATAATAATAATAATTTCCCTCATTTCTGACAGTAATTTAACTGTTGTATGAAAACATTCATAAATAAATATTTATGAATGTTTTCATACAACAGTTAAATTACTGTCAGAAATGAGGGAAATTATTATTATTATTATTATTATTATTATTATTGTATGAAAACATTCATAAATAAATATTTATGAATGTTTTCATACAACAGTTAAATTACTGTCAGAAATGAGGGAAATTATTATTATTATTATTATTATTATTATTATTATTATTATTATTATTATTATTATTATTATCACTGTTGTTATTCTAGAGACAGAAAGACTTGTGTGAGATAACTTTGGGCATCTAGGTACTCACACTATCAACAATAGGCTAGTTTCTTCAGCATGTGAGTTGCCAATATTTAACTCAACAATTTAATGGATTGTTACAAATCACAACCAATATTATGGGTAGATATCATATTAAGGTTTAGGAACTGAGGCAAAAATGGTAATGCCAGGTAATGCCAATAGCCGATAGACATTAAATGTGTTGTAGATGAGTTGGATTTCATTCATAAATCAGTGACATTTTGATCCAAAATTGCCTCCCTTTTTTTACTTTGATATTGTTGGGGTGACTGTTAAACCATCTTGAAGCTCCCAGGGTGATTCTCAGACTGGTTCACTTTGATTCCAGGATCCTCTCAAATCATGGTGGCTGTACAAAAACAGATTGGGTAATTGCCACTCAGTTTCAATCACATATAACAATGTGCATTGAAATGCGTACACATTTTAACAAGTAAATTCTTTTTGTTTTCTGTGTAATTTCATAGAAGAGACTAATTTCAGGATTTACACACACATACACACACGGTTCTGTGCATTGTACATAGGTCTAAACTGTCTGCATTTAAATTTTTCCTTGGTATGGCATATGCTTGTAGAGATTTAATTCCAATTACTTTTTGCACTATGGCATCAATTACCTTTAAGACTAAGAAGATTTATATTTACATTTATGTTAAACATTTACTTTTAATATTCCAAAATTAACAGTAAAACTATTATTTAACAAAAGCTGCTATCTAAATGTATCAGAATGGCCACAAATTTTCAAAGAAAGTCAGAAAAGAAAGAGTATTTAACTTATTAGATTTGGTGGCCCCTAATGCTGTGATCTGACATCTGACAGTTTTGCTGTCAAACTTATTTTCATGCCATCTAACATATCCAAATCTAAAAGTCAAAAAAGGGGTTAGTGCTGGATAAAGTTTGAAGGAGAAAAAGAAAAAAATAATAATTTTTGAAATAATTTTAATGGTGGATAATGGATCATTTTAATGGTGTCCATAAAAAAATTCCAGTTCATAAATCCAGCTCCTATGAATATGAATAGCACCGCATAATAGTGATTTTAAGTGAGACTGCCTCAGCGTTGACCCAGCCCTGAAACTACAATTTAAATTCTCTTTTAAGATAATCTCAATGGAAACCAATTGCCTACTAAAACCTGATTATTCAGTGGTGACCATGTTTGTTTTTAATAGAATTAGGGATCATGAAATACCCATTTTCAGATTAGCACATAGATGCACCCTGCCAAATTCCAGCCTGATCATCCTGACAGTTCTACAGAATTTGAAATTATTACTCCCTATTCATGACCACACCCCAACCTTTACTAACAACCACAGAACATTGCATGTATTTCCAGTTTGGTTTAAATCCATATGAACAAACATGAATTACAGCTATTTGATTAAACCAGCTCTGGTGGCCATAGTGATTATAAAGGACAACATATTTTTCATCATTACTAAGGTTCAATATCTTGAGTAGTTTGACATAAATATGGTAAAGATTGGCCCGCATTCCTAGGACTAGTTTGCAAAAGAATGTTTTGCATATGATGCAAATTAGCAAAAGAAAAAGTGCGCACAGCATAATGGTCTTGAGGCTTTGTTTAGGAGAACCCAAATAATCAGTGGGCTTTTAATTTTTATTTGACTCGCGTTTCATGAACATATATGGAGCAAAATGTAAACATTTATGTTTACTGCCACCTCTGGGTCGATTGGGTCCATCTTGCTTGCCTGAGTTGCAGGAGGGAGCACTACCTGTTGACCTACTTTCGTGTGTTTGATCTACTTTGGGTGAATTTGTTTGAAGGCAGATGAAAGGATGAGAGAAAATTGTTTGATATATAACAGTTTGCTTCATCAAAATATATCAGTTTCCTTCATAACTTAAAAGACAATGCGTTTCATGACTTGAAAAAGCTCATAAAGTTTTGCATACATTGCGTACACATACAAATCGAGGACACTGAAAAGTAAAAAAAACGTGTGTTTTTAATGTAGTGCTTTAATAAAATAATTCATTTTGTAACCAGGATGTTACTAGCGACACTGCAACGCGCATGCGCACTGTCTTCACTCACATATACAGCAGGTAGTGAGCGTTGCCAAGAGTTACAGCGCAGCGGATGCGCTTGAAGCGCTAGGACCGCGGGGAAATGACGAGCTCGCTCGGTTCAAATTTGCATTTGCCTTGTAGGAAACTGAAACCAGCGGATGTTTTCTGTAGATCATCTTCTGACAGCAAAACAGAGATCTGCGAGGGAACCTTGCTGCCATTATGGGGGCTTTTCACTCAGTACCGGAAGATCATCACTATCGGATATTGTCTGAGAAGACAGGCTGTAAGTAAGGCAGGTTAAAATGTGGGTAAAGGTGCTTTTGCGCGATGAAATTGTACGATCTCTCTCTTATTTTGGTTGTGTTTCGTCCAATCAGCATTGTACAACGTGCATTCCTTTTAAACGCTATTTATAAAGCTTAACAATGAGGTGTCAGGTGTGTTCATAAAGGCGACTGAATGGTATGGCGTATGAAAATTACACGTATGAAAACGTCCCAGATCTCTCCACCCATACAATAAAACCTTATCATTACCACATCATGCATATGAATTTATTGTCAAACACTATTTAAGACACATACTTTTCAAATAGAATCAAAAAGTATCACTCATTTTTAAACTTCATTTATAATCCAGGTAAAAAAAAAGAGCTAACAAATGTGAACAATAACAGGAAATTGAAAAAACCAAAAATATATAACTAGTAGCAATAAACAAAGAACAATTAAATGCTATTTTTCATTGTCACAATGCAGATTAACAGAAATCTGGATGTAGCTTTGGATCATTGCCATTTAACAGGAGTCATCCTGCAGTCATCTAACCAGCAACCATTTTTGTTATCTCTGTTGTATCGAGCTGATCGGTCTTGAAATGTGCAACTGTGACATTTTCGCCCATTTCTGCAGAAAAGCCTCCCTATTACTCCCTATTTGCAAGCAAAGAGTCACATCGCTACCTGATGATGCAATTCAGGATATCTCTCAGATCAACAGACAAATGGGTGCTTAGCCATCGTGGCATTCTTCAAGTTGGGAAATGAGTTTACATTGTGCCAATGGCTCTCTTGTTCCTCATATTTTAAGCACTATGGAATTTGCAGTACAATGTTTAATTTAATTTAATAGCTTTTTAAAGCTGACCTGATCCATGAAAGAAACCGTGTGTACTTCACAATATTGAAGTATAGCTCTATCTAGCTGGTTAAAGGATTATATTATTAGATCATACAAAAGTAAAAATATAATTTTTTTTCAATTAGTATATTGATTGAAGCTCAGCAGAAAATAGCAAATGGTATTTCTGGCATATGGTTTGACAAATATATTCACTTATGGATTTTGTTTTGTAAAACTGCCCCTGAATATAGTCAAAATGATAAAAGCTGCTGTTGTGCTTTCCTTCCTTCAGTTTCACTGGAGCAGATCAAGATTCTTCATAATCGCTTCAAGCAGTTAAGCAATAATGACGATGTCTTACGGTAGGTTATACACAACCCAGTCATTAAGCCTAAACCTAATTTTCTAGTATTTCTAAAAAGTATTTTTTATATATAGTTCTAAGTAAAAGCCCATTTTTTCTGGATATTTCTAGTTTTATGCTTTTTGTATGTATCTTGATAAATATTGCAATTAATGATATATAACATGAAGATATAATTCATAAAGATACGATAAGAATCGTATATAATTTGTTATGCCAAACCTGAATGATCACTTTTCACAATTAAATGCTTTCCATTTAAAGGAGAGATGATCTCAACACACTTCCAGACCTAGCAAGCAACCCAATTCGATCCCAGATTGTAGCAGCTTTCTTTGATAGAAGGTCAGTGATGAGTAAAATTGTGGGTTAGTTATTCACTTATTAATGGTGACTATGATTATATATTGTTTCAAAACCAGTTAAATTTACTCAGTCTAACACTTCTACCATTGCACTGAAAGCCTATTTTTTGAGGCTTGTCTAACTAAACTAAAAATTGGTGATTCTCCTTGTGTGAATAGTGAACTTAGAAGTAGGGTGAATTATATTTTTCAAGTTTGTACATTCTGGCAACATAATAAATTACATGTTCAAAGAAGAAACTCAAACCTCTGGGGTGCCCCAGACTCTATAAATGGGAAGGGGAAAAACAAATGATCCGCACCACTATCAACCAACCAATCAGCATATGAGGGCATTTATGCCTCTGTGTCGGGCATGTTTCCTGTCAGTCCAGTCTACTCTGCCTCATGCACAAGCATTTTTTCTAGCCTGGGTAATGTGCATTTGTTTGGGGACATTGATTTGTCTGAATTTTTGGGAATTTAAAACAGCTATTTTATGCTAACTTCTGCCAAAATCACTGATTATAAAAGCATAAGTGACATTAGAATCATGCCAACCACTTCGTTTTATCATTGTGAGCCATTCATACGTATAAGTTTTGCCTCAACAGAAACTTCCAGAAAGGAGATGAAGGCTCAGTTCAAGAAATTGGCTTTGAGGAGTTCCTCATTGTCATGTCTTACTTCAGAGCTCCATCAGTGCACATGACAGAGGAACAAAGAGAAGAGATACGGAGGACAAAACTGCGCTGTAAGAATGCAATAATCAATGAAATTAAATAAAAATGATGTTGGCAACAGTAAATGTCAGTCAGCATGGATCAAACTTTTTTTTGACTTAGGAAGGTCAAAAAAACCAAGATTGTGAAATATTTTTTGTATTTTGAGAATATAATTTAATTAAGGCACTAGGCACTTTCTTGGGACTGTTTACTGAACAGTTGACTCTGCTGCTGAAAACCAGTTTAATAATTTATGCACCATTTTCTCCCATGACAGTCCTTTTTAACATGCATGACACTGACAATGATGGGACCATAACACTGGAGGAATACAAACATGTAAGACATACAATTTCTAAATTTGTGCAGTATTACATTATGCTGAAGTGAATCAAAAAAGTAATTGAAGTAGTAACAATAAAAAGGCTGATGTTTCTAAATTAGTTAGGTTCATTATTTGCTTGCTACAGGTAGTGGAGGAGCTGCTCTCTAGGAGTGGATCACTCGGAAGGGAAACAGCCAAGGGCATTGCAGATGCTGCCATGCTGGAGGTTGCTAACATTTCAGTGGGCCGCATGGTAGGCTCTTTACACTATACACCAGGGTGTCAAACTCAATGGACAAATGGACACATCGGACTTATAGACAACTTATGACTTATAACTTTAACATTATTATCATTAACAATGGACTTAAATGAAATTATTTGTAAATTTGTAGCTTGCTAATAAAGAATTACATATGAGAAGCACTTTTTTTTTCACATTTTCACCAAGGATTAATTGTTCTATTTTACTTCACAATGAAATAATAGATACTGGCTCTTCGATTCTGTCCGTTCATTTTTAATTTAAAACACAGACTTTAGATTCATTATGTGGCCAAACAATGTTAATGCATTGTTAACTAATGTCACATGTACAGTGGGAGAATAATTTCTACTTTTTACAGGGTCCAGATGAATTTTATGAGGGGATCACATTTGAGCATTTTGTGAAGGTTTGTCAAAATTTTTGGCCCAGGCTAACATACACAGTTTATCAGTACAATGATATCTCATTGAAACTCAATATATCAAGGCTATATAATAATTTTTTGAAGAGCTGACTATCAGATAATGATGTTGTGAACATATAAAACCTAATAATCGATTTGTTTTGAAATCAGATTCTGAAAGGAATAGAAATTGAGACGAGGATGCACATCCGGTTCTTAAATGTGGACACAACGAGTCTGTGCAAATGATGCCCTACCAGCAACCGATGGTTTACCTGATATTCCAAGGCACCAATGATATCTATTAAGCTAAAGCTTAGAAAGGTAAATGGCTTATTTTTGCACTTAAACAATAGCATTAAATTGGCTAAGTACTGTTGTGGTGCTGAGGTGTCATCAACTAATATACAGTATAGTCACAGAGTAAATGAACTGAGTTTTAGGTATGGCATGTGTAATTCCATGGACATTTAAACATCTTGACATTTAGACATAAATTGACTTTGCATGTTCACTTTAAGCACCATTTTGAAGATATGTGATGAACTGCTTGGAGACTCGACTAGTTATTACTTTCAATCTTTTCAATTCTAGAGACCTGAATGTTAATTGTCCTGTCTGTGGGACTGTCTAAAAAGTAAAGAATGTACTTTATTCAGGGGCATATTAAATGTAGAATAGCAATAAATGTGTTATAGAAAAGCAATAAATAACCTTTCTCACTGTAACACACACACACACACACAAATATATTTGCAGGGCATCACACAGTTGCACAGACTAATCACAGCTAGTTACTGATCCACATTCAAGAATGGTTTTAAACAGTGGAAGAAACAGGAGTGCTGACACCCAAACAGACAATAAACTGATCTCATTACTGAATAAGAAGGCTGTGAGTCATGAATGCTATCTATTGTTCCACCATGCTTCCCACTAATTTGAGTTAATTACTATGAGTATCATACACAGCAGATATCCTAAAGAACACTGACCTATGACCTCTGTACAACTCTGTGCATCTCTATGACAGTTAGCCAAATATATCTAGCTAAAATATAGTATAGAGAACAAAAAAATAATGCCTGGTAAGCAATGTTTTTAACCAGGCTGAGGCTTTTCACACTGCACTTAAGCCTGGGTTATCACCATCGTCATCATCATCATCACCCTGCTTTTCCTCCGGGTAGGTGAATGTTATAGGGTTATGAAAACCTCCTCTGAAGCAGGGAATGTGAATGGTCAACTACATGACAAACCTTAAAAAAAAGCTGTGAATGATAACAATACTTGCTCAAGTGTAGTTTTTTCTCACTGATATGAAAGTACAAGACATGCCATTATTTAAAGCAGTTGCATGCTGTATTTATTCGATCATGCATCGTTGACACATGAGAACATTATCACACAAGCTTATGGCAACAAAATCTTTGTCACTTGACTGAGGGTTCTGATCAGTTTGATCAAAATTAACAAAGCAAGTGACACCTGTTGGAATAAGCCTTTATAAATGTTTAATGTACCTTTCTTTCAGTTGAGTTATGCAGGTGTCACGTAGTCCTATAAACACTACTCCACAGTCCTGGTAAATTTGAGTGAACTTTATGACCAGCAGATGTCAGTGCAGTTATATAGTGCAGTTATATTTTTCTATTATTTTCATTTGTGTTAGTAAAAATACAGTAAGATACATTCCTTTTAATGTCCAGCTATCTGTTGTACTTTCTGGACTATAAGATATGTGTTCTGATGCTGACATACACTGATGAGCCATAATATAACCAGCTGCCTAATATTGTGTAGGTCCCCCTTGTGACACCAAAACAGCTCTGACCCATCAAGGGATGAACTTCACAAAATCTCTGAAAGAGATCTGTGGAATTTGGAGGAGAGTCAAGATATTAAACTCTTTGCCAACAATTCCTAAAGAATTTTTTTGCAGTTCGGCACGGTGCATTATTCTGGTGAAAGAGGCCACTGACATTAGGGAATACAGTTGTCATGAATGTGCATACCTGGTCTGCAACAATGTTTAGGTATGTGGTACATGTCAAAGTAAGATCCACATGAATGCTAGGACCCATTTCATTGCCCAGAACATCACGCTGCCTTCATCAATTTGCCTTTGCATCCTGGTACCATCTCTTAAAGTAATGCAAACACATGGTCCACATTACTCCATGGTCCATTTCACATACTCACATGCCCATTGTAGGCACTTTGGTAGTGGACAGGAGACAGTGTGGACACTCTGACTGGTCTGCAAAACAGCAAACTGCGATGCATGGTGTATTCTAACACATTTCTATCATAGCCAGCATTCCATTTTTCAGCAGTTAGTGCTATAGTAATTCTTCTGTGGGATCAGACCAGACAGGATAGCTTTCACTCTCTACGTGCATCTGTAGGCCTTGGGAACTGATGACCCTGTCAATGATTTATCAGCTGTCCTTTCTTGAACCCCTTTTGGTAGGTACCAGTCACTGTACCTGGAACACCAGAAAAGACCTGCTGTTTTGGAGATGCTATCACCGAGTCATCTAGCTATCACAATCTGGTTCTTGTCAAAGTCACTGAGATCCTTATACTATTTCTTACAATTTCCACTTTTCTATTTTTCCTGCTTCCAACACATCAACCTTGAGAACTAACTGTTCACTTGCTGCTTAATATCTACCACCAGATGCCTTTGTACTAAGATAATCACCTCATCAATGATTTTAAATAAAATAGAACCAGCTTATTCATGGGATTTCCTTAATACAGAGGAATAAGACAAACCCGTGAGACAAACCCTTTTCTATCCTCTCTCTTGCCCTCTTTGTTTTCAGTAGTAAGCATTGTGTGAAGGTAAGAAATCCCCACTTTCTTCTTCAAAATGTCCCCTAGAAAGATAAGGGTAACATATGACCTACAAGTTTCTCTTTAAAATCTTGAAAATGATATTTGGTTGAGAAATTCATTCTGTGTAACTTGACCATACAAGGTTGTCTTTTTCCGAGCTGTTGAAGGGTTCAGCTTGCTTTGTAATTAATCATTTATAAGGATCTCTTTAGATATTTTAAGGCCTGTTAGAGAAATTAAGGCTACAGCTTAGGAAACATGCAAAGCTATAAACTCTCTGTAGGGAGGGCAGTTTCTCTAAGCAGACTCAAATTTAGTGGAGATGCATCTTACACTCCAGGCTGTAGATTAAATATGTGTAAAATGAATGTTTGGTGATTAACCACATTCTAGTTTACTAACTAAAGAATGTTTCACTGTTATTTTAGTAGCTTAATTATTCTGTGAATCTTTAATCCCTGGATTGATTCTGCCTCACTTTAGTAGAACAAATCAAAAAAGCAACAAAGAAAACTGGGGTTTGTAGGTTTATTCTGTATTTTCATTTAAGACTAGACTAATATTTTTTTTCTCCCTCTGTTTTTTTTTTAGTAGTAATATAATATAATTTTCTACTCATATAAAGCTTCTGAAGCCCAGCCTGAACTAAATGTTGATGCTTTGCCCTCATTGTACAACTTATTTCTGTAGCACTTAGAAACTTATCATCAGGACTTTTATGTTGGTTTTATATCAAAGACTTCAAAACCACTTCTTGTTAGCTGCTGTGAGTGGAGAAGAAAACTAGCACTTTGAAGTGAAGTTGTACAAGAAATGACAAGTTCACTTCTCAGTGCCCTCCTTTCTGTTTCACCCGTAAGACAAACCCTTTTCTCCTCTCTCTCTTGCTCTTTGTTTTCTGTAGTAAACAGTTTGTGAAGATAAGAAATCCCCACTTTCTTCTTCAAAATGTCCCCTAGAAAGATAAGGGTAACATATGGCATAAAGTTCTACAAGTTTCTCTTTAAGATCTTGAAAATGATATATTTAACTAATCAGCAAATTAAACAGGAAGTCTCAGGTAGGTTTCTTTCACAGAGAACTACCAAATAAATTTCGTTGTATCACTACAATGGCAATAAAGACTCTTTATTTTTATCTTTATCATAGGTTCTCTATGGAAGTAAGTATTAAAATGAGGTCCAGGGACTCGAAGATTTCTGTGTAGCATGGCCATGGGGTCCTTGATTTGTTCTTTATAAACTTAGAGGGGAAGTTTCAAATCAATATTATTAAAGTTAGTAGATTTTTATTGAGCTGTTGTAGTTATTTGAATGGTCATTTGTATTGGGTTGAAACCACACATAATAACTGAAAAACAAGAAGGTCTACAAATAATATAAACTTAGATGTGTTTTGGCAGTGGAAAGTTCAGAAAGCTAATGCTCTAATGTAAAACATCTTGCACCCATTTGAATAATGTAATTAAAAAACTCTTTATTGAGTGGGTTAGAAAGTCTGTATTGAGTGGGTCTGTGGAATGTATTTTACAATTAAAGGGTACCTGTTTTTAAAAAGTTTGACAACCTCTGCTGTGGAGTACTGTAAAAAGGTATTTTCACATTTAAAATGGACCTTTTAAAATGTTACATTTTTCCAATGTTTCTGTATTCTAACCTAACCCAATCTTATGTCTCATATTCAGTTATTCAAGCTCTTCATGAAATCCTCAATATTAACTAGGTACATTACATTTGAGTCTAACTCAGTGTTTGCCCCTCAAACTATATCTAACCAAATTCTTTGGTAGGGACAATTTTGCCTTCTAGAAACAATTAGATTTTTAGCTAATTTGCATGCCAAATTTGAGCCGTGCATAGTCTACATATCTGAACAAGGAACTTCATACTTGACTGAATATGCATCTCCCAGCTTCCATTTTTACAGGAACATGTGACTGGAGAAAAGGGTATTATATTTTGGTACCGCTTCCTGCATTTGTTTATTTAAACACAGTGCCAAATTGGTATGTTAATGCAGGATAACTGGAAAGCACTGATTCTTATAGCTTTGACAGCAATGGCTTTGTACACTGTTATGGTTTGTTATCTGATCATCACATACTGTAGTTGAACATTGGTTGAAGGGTAAACTAATTTGACACAAACTTTACCTACAGCATTACCTAATCTGAACTGAAAAAAGAGCAACAAGCTATATGATTTATAATGGCCATGTTTTTTGGTGTTGAAGGTCAAACAAGCCTATGTGTGTGTGTACTGGCTGTTGTATTTATAGAAGTCAGTATATGCAATTGGATAGCAGTTTGAAATATAAATGATTTCTAAATTCCTCATATAGTAGGTAATATTAATATGAGAACTGAGCAAAACATTTAACAAGAATAAGTATGTCTTTTTGTCCTGGCCTAGTAATCAGTGGATTAAATCTATCTGACACACACAAACACACACACACATGCACACACACACACACAAAAACACTCAGACACCCATCTTGTGACAAAGGCGACGGCTAGTCAGTGTTTTTTCTTTCCTATCTGATGTGTTTAGCTGAATGCGTCATTAAGGGCTGATATCACAGTCTCTTTCACTTCCTGTCTACTAAACCTGTTTCAACACAAATGTCTCAGACAACAACCCAAATGCACTAGTTTCATCCACCAGTTTATTCAATCACATACCACAAAAGCCAATATGGCTAACAGCTCACTTCACAACCTTTGTGAATTCCTGAGCAGTGAAACATTGTCATCTAAGACAATATATATGACCCTCAGTGGCAAGAAATTTGTATCTGGGTCAAAGTGCATTGCTGGGTCTGATCTGTCTAGTTACAGAGGAATAATGCATACAGAATGACACAGCTGACTTAAATCAGGCTAGAGGGCATCAAATACTTGTTAAGAACATTAGGTGATCACTCGAAGTAAACACTCAGACCTGCAGGCACCCATGGTTAAGAATATCTTTCACTACCAAAAAAAGGAATGTTGCAAAATTAACAGATAACATAGTTCTTTAGAAATATTTGTGAATAAAAGTAATACATTAATCAATTTTGACATAGCAATAAATTAATGGAATAAATACAATTGCAAATGAAGCTTTCAAACATATGTCTCTTTCATTGCTACTTTCTTATATTTACTCTATGTGAAAAATAAATAATTAATAAATATGTCGGTCAAACCTAAAAGACAAATCATTTTAAATCATTCTCCACTAGTCTTATTACATCACCACAGTTCCTTTTTTTTTTTACACACATGCTATCTACCCTTGAATGACCTCAGTTCATCAACGACTCTTGAGAGGAACTTGTTGAGCCGAGTCAGGACGACACACCCATAGACCTTTTGCTGAAATACATTTTGAGGCAGGGGAATTCCGGTGGGACTGGCTGCTGGCTCAAATATGGGAATATTGGGCTGCAAGATCTGCAGAATGCAGTTCATTCTGTGGGCAAGGTGGCCAGTTCGTTGAAAAGTCTCATCTAGGCTTTTAAGCAAAGGGCTCTGAGGAGGCAGCAAGACAGTTTGCTGCTTCAGGACTTTTTTTATGTGAGGCTGGAACTCCTTTAGTCGTGTGTAAATGTTCAACATGCGGTCAGATGAAGTTTGTCCTGAGAGGCTTGATGACGGAACGTTGTCCATCTGCATTTTGCAGAACTGCTTTGCAAAGTCTCCCTCACTGGCTTGCTGGATGAGAGATCATATTTTATTATTTTTGGACTTTGTTAAAGTAATATTTCAGGGTTTCAGGTTTTAACTTACTATCAAGCATAGAATTCATATGAAGTGTTTTATTGGACACTGTGAAATTGTGAAACACTGTAAAACATGTCATATTTGCTTGGACAACTGTGATCAGCAGATTCTAGGAATTATGTTATTACTCTTCTTTACTAAATGTAAAATAACACAAAGAGTATTACATAATTTTCAACTTAATATTCTCAAAATCAAACCCTGCCTTGATTATAAGACCTTTTCAATTCCTTCTGACATTTGTTTTACTTTAATTGATGACCTGAATCAGTTCATTGAAATTTCACTAGTTAGTGTAAAAAGAAAACCAGGACCATAAACACAGATTTCAAGCAAACTGACAGCAAACAAGCAGTGAATCCTGATTACACTTTTTCCAGTAAATCAACCATCATACATCAAAATACTAACACACTTTCAGGTGATATGAACATTGTTTTTAACTGTAGACATATCTATTTATATCTATTACAGCTAATTCTGGACTAAATGTGTGAGTGATAGTTCCCCATTTCATCTCATCCCAAGTGCTAGACTACACAGTTTGTGTTGCGGAAACCTACTCAGTGCTGTATATTGTCACAGCTATTTATGTTCCTACCAACACCCACAGACACCCACAAATATTGCAGATGAGTTTATGAATGGGAGGCATTATCTTGTCAGTCATGGCACACAAATTAACAGCATATGACCATATTAGGATTAAAACAACAATCTACATATTCATGCTGTATGCTAAATATGACTGTTTAACTAATCTATGAACATGAATGTATTTTGAGGCTTGAGATTGAATATGTACTCACATATGTTTTTAATAGTTCTGCAGTGCTCTTCTTCATAAGCTTGCTGAGTTTCACACCTTTATGAATAGTTTTAGTATAGCTCTGGTTGCATGGAACTGTTGTGTTTACTAATGCAATGATAGTTGACAGGACAAGGGAGAGGAAGATCTCTGGGAAGTATGGAAGAAACATCAGGATTAGGTTAAATTCTCATGAACAATAGAGCAGAACACAGACATACCAGTGTACATAATTTAGCAAAATAATTTACAATAAGACCTGTTGGTAGACTTTCACAATCATAATGTAGTACGACTACCTCTTGAATGTACAGCAGTTAAATTTTCAAACATTAGTAATGTATTTGTTATTTGTGTCATTAGATGATTAAAAAATAATTGTCCATTCAACTGTTATGTTAAATTGTGTTTGCAGTAGTTTTGTGTGCTATTGAGTAGTTGTTCTACTTACTAGATGTTGACTGTGGTCTGTGGCCCTGCCAAAACATGTTCCTATCATGACAATTCATTTCTCCATGCAACAGACGTTGAAACTAGTCATGGTTGTAGCCCGGCAAAACATTTTAAAGACCTGAAACCACAAATCTGTCATAAAAGGAAATGACGCAGCCAGCCTTGTGAGACAAGATTTCCCAGAATTTTTTTTCTTTTTCTAGTATTTGCATCACATGTGCTGTGTGTAATGCTTCAGCCTCTTGTGCTACTGCTGACTTTTGCACACACTTTAATCATTTTACACCATTAGTATACAGTAATGCATATATACTAATTAAATACACAAAATGAACACTTTATTATAGGGTTTGTTTTCATATGTACTTTATATAATAGCAATATGATTAGTTTGTAAGTGAAATGATATTTAGTTTTGTTTCAGCCTTGTACAAATTTCACGAACTTGTGTTATCCAACTCTGTAATTCAGTTGTGCACATAGATCATGTTAAGAACCAGACTGAGCTCCTTTTTTTGGCAATTTCATTACCATGCCTTTTCATATATACTGAGTAAATTATATCTGCCTGTACTGTTGTAAGGTTGTAAGATGCTCTGTGACAGTATGTGAGGTGGAGAAGGAACTTCACTCTTAACTGGTGGTTTTACACATTACACATATCTATAATAGTAACGTTCCAAGAAAGGTGCAGTGTGAGTATGATTGTGTGTTTGGCTATGAGATAATATTACATCAAGAAAATCAACACACTCTTAAGCTGTTAACAGTGGGAGTCATTAGGTTATGGAATATATGTAATGTCATATTTTCTGAACTCCCAAGAACCTATTTTTATTGGTCAATAGGAAGTTGCCTTGCAGCAGGAAATATGTTTCTCAATAACTAACTTTCATTGATGTTTTTAGAAAATATGACGCAAAGGCCATCGTCATTAGAGGATTTATGTGGAAGGAAGTTGACCGGTCTTGCTTTATATGTAATTTTTTAGACCTCTTATTGCCTCAGATAAAATGCATGACTAGTATAAATTTTATTTTGCATGATAAATTCTACTATATATACATAATATATACTACTATAAAGAGTGAAATAAAATATTTAATACCCAGGTAGGATTGTGGGGTCTCACCTCACAGGCACATGGGAAACCCCCAGGCTAAAAGCATAACTGAAGCCTGCTTACTGTTTAGACAAAAATGTTTTCACTGCTATTTCTGGTGAATTTGAGTGATGTTTGCACCAACAAACTTTTCATGCAAAGTCTAAGGTTCATGCCAAGTCTGAGGTTGCTGTGGTCAGAAACCAAATTGTGTATATGGAGGGGAACTCTTGTGTCTTCTCAGCAAAACACAGGTACAACCAGCAACAGCAGCTCAATTCCAGGCCATGGTACTTTCCAGGTTTGTCTAAGGATTTATGCAAAAAGCTAACAGAGACATCAAGAAAATATCAAATAAATAAACCTTTTTTCTCCATATAAATTAATTTCTAAGTTTCCTCTGAACGTATTGCAACAGCAAAGCCTTTCTTTTGTTTTTAATATAAATTGAAGATATTTGTGGTTGAGCTTGATGAACATGAGATGATGGGTCAGAATTTCATTTCCTAATATTTACATTAGTGTGGTTTAGAACACTGAATCTTGGGGGGAGGGACTTTTTAGGTAAGTATAGTAAACACAAATAGTATGTAAATAACATTTAATATTTGGTTGCATGTCCCGTGCTTGCAATAGCCGCATCGAGCCAGCAACCCACTGACATCACCCAACTATTGCATTCTTTTGTGACACTTCGGGGTCCAGGCACCATAGCTTCTTGAAGATGTTGAATGTTTTGGAAAGTTTCTCCCTTCAGCCTCCTCTTCAGGATGCATGCTCAGTTAGGTTAAGGTCTGGTAATTGACTTGGGCAGTTTAAAAATCATCTACCTTTTTACCCAGATGAAGAATTTTATTGTGTTGAAGTGTGTCTTGTATAATTGCCTTGCTGTTCCTTCCAATTACTTTGGATGTATTTTTCTATAAATTGGCAGACCTTACAATGTCAGATTTGTATGAAACTTATATATTTGGCATAAGTTCCTATTTACCTTGGTATTATACATATGTGTACCTTCACATTAAAAAAGAACAAACACATTTTCTCTTAATCTCTTCACCACACAGGAAATGCTTGAATGAGCAAATTCCCCAGCCTTTCTCAGAAAATACATACAAAATAAGGACCAAGCAAGCAAGATTTTGTTTCACTTTAATTCACTTCACCATTTAATTAGATGAAAATACCAGAAGCAACTAAGGTGAGTAGGTAAGTATGAACAAACTTTATTTTGAACGACAAATAACCTACAAGGAAACAGCACACAAAACTGAAAAATAATAACTCATTTCAAACTGAATCTCAACTGTAGGTTTCCTACTCAGAAATCAAAAGTAATGATCACACCAGTTCCAAAATACACTGTCAAAGTTACATTTGTAAATATAACCAGAGCATCATAAATTGTTACTTCAGAATCAGGGATAGGTTTTCTGTTGAGCTTTTTTTCAGAACACAAGCTACACAATTGAAACAATTAGCATTGCATGGCTTCCACCACAGTACTGCCAGTAAGGACAAGGCAAAACTACTCAATCAAGTATTGACCAGCTATATTACTTTTCAAGGCTGGCAAATTTAATTGGCAAGTTTAATTGGTGGATAATGTACATTCATTAAAGGTGCTAAAGGTAGTATATATGCAGTTGTTAAAAAGCTGGACTCTAACATTATATGACATCCCTGAGGTAGACAGGGTTAAAAGGCCACACTCAAGGCCCCAACAGTGGCAGCTTAACAGGCATCATAATCTTATGATCAGCAAACCAGAGCCTTAACCATTGAGCCTTAACCACTGCCTCATCACTGAACATTAATTATGTTCATCAGATATGTATGGATTAACACACACATAATACAATTGTGGTAACTACAGTCAAAAGTCAAGTCAAAGTCAAAGAAGCTTTATTGTCACTTCATCCATATATAGCTGATGCAGTACACAGTGAAATGAAACAACGTTCCTCCTAGACCAAAGGCGCTACACATAACAAAGACAAAGTACAGTGATGCAGACAAACATAGAGCTAAACATAGAGATAAAACTAAACTATACTTAAGGTGCAATCTTTAAACTAGACATACAACAGAAGTGCACAAGATAACAATATCACAATATAAGCACAATATAAACATCATTCATGTTGCAGTTGAGTGAGAAATGCTGTCTAGGACATGCTTTTATATAAAATTAATCTTTGTATTCTGACAGGTCAAATTCAAGAATTCAATAACACTGTGGTAAGAATACTTGCAAAGATCTTTCTTGTAAGCTGGAGAAAGGCCTCTAATTGTACACTTCACCATACATACAGAGGTAAAAATAAAATATGTATTAAATACCTAGCAAATGTTGCATCTAATGTTAGTCCACACAGTTCCATGCAAAGTAGCTAATAAATACTGCTTCGAAAAATGGCTAGTTACTAATTGCTACTTATTGGTTGGGGCAATTCAATTCAGTTTGAGCATTGTAGTCATGGCATAAAACTTTGTGTGTCCCTCAGAGAAATCAAAATGAACTCCCAGAAAATAGATAGATAGATAGATAGATAGATAGATAGATAGATAGATAGATAGATAGATAGATAGATAGATAGATAGATAGATAGATAGTTTATTGTCATTGCAAAGTACAGGTACATAGCAACGAAATGCCGTTTAGCATCTACCTGAACTATAAAATATTAAAGTGGTCGTTTTTTATAATGACCCTAGGAGCAATGATTACACAAGCAGCTGACAGATAGAAAAGATTTGATTGTAGTAATAAAACGATGTATATGGGCTCAAATAATCGGTATGTACCTGTAACTTTGCCCGTTATTCTTGCGCCGGGCATTGCATAATTCACAGTTCACCCTTTCCCATCGCATCCGTTTGCCTCCGCCTCTTCCTTTCCCCCGTCCTCCTCCTCACCTCCCTCCTGATCTTCCTCTCCAGAAAGCATCTTCTTCTCCTTCCCCTTCCCCTTCTCTCTCTCTCTCTCTCTCTCTCTCCCTCAACCTCATCCTCGGCGTACAGTTCCGCGCGACATTCACCGCCATGCAGTGTTCGCTCGCGGTCAGGAGCGCCACGCGACGCCCGTGATCAACGAACGCTGAACGCCGCGGGTTGGGGAGGGGAGGAAACGGAGCGAGGTAGAGGATGCCGCGCGCGAACTATGCCTTACGCGGGACGCAGGGAGACGCAGCAGCATCATCATCATCGTCGGCGGCAGCAGCGGCATTATCCTCCTCCTCCTCCTCCTCCTCCTCCTCCTCAACAGCATCCTCATCCTCAGCAGCAGCGGCGGCGGAGCGCGCGGCTGGTGCCCACCCCCCAACATCATCCGTGGCTCGCGTGTTCGCTCCCCCCCTGCAGCAGAAGGAGGATGCTGGAGTGAGGGATGAGGCTCGAGACGGGCGCGCCGGGCCAGAGCCGCGGCCTGCTTCTTTTTCCCGGAGCTGAGCGCGCCAACGATAAAGTTAGAGCCCCTGTAGCTTCCGCGCGCCTTTCGCCACCGTCGCACCGGCGTCTTCGGTAGGCTCGTTCTCCTTTCCGTTTCTCTGTCGACTTTATTATTTCTTTGCATAAGAAGGAACAGGCCGCTCGTGTAGGCCCCGCATCTGTAACTATGGCAACCACATCTTGTTAATAAGCCCTTTCCCCCTCTCGTTCGCTTTCTCCTCCCCCATTCACGTCTCTTTCCTTGTCTTTCATTTTCATCTCGTTATGTATAAATCAGAACGCGTTGAATATGTTAGGCCTTGTTTATTTTGTCATCGATTTGTTAGGTAGCAATGTTTGAGGTTTTTTCTTTGCATATCATGTATGATGTAATGTCTTTTTTTATTTAAGTATGGTGCATGTCAGTTTGATTTTCAATCAGGCCTATGTTAGGTTGGTGACTTATTTTGCTTTTGTTAATACTTATGAATGGATTATGTTATGAATTAAATCATTAGGCCTAGTTTAATATGCCTAGGCATATTGAGGCTATAGCTTAGCTTAGTTTAGCCAATAGCTAATTTAAAGCGGTGCCTTGAAACTGATCAGCTGTTCATTCTTAAATTTGCTGTAAGCTCTGAGGTATTCATTTCATTGCCAAGGTTAAAGCAAAAGAAAAGCTGCTTGCATTAGAGGCTGTATGCTATGGTAATATCCTCAGTTCATGCAATCGCTCTGGGCCATAAAAGCAGCTTAAAGATTCAGCATTGACAGTGTATTTCAGTCCAGAACCTCTGACTTGGAACCATGACCAGGAGCTATGTGCATAGCATTTGCAAGTTTATGAGGAATTCTCTTTACCCTGAATTCTCTTGACAGTCTGAGATGAATGTATAAATCTTCATGGTTCATTCCACTTTATTCTGGACTTTTGCATTTTGGTTTCTATAAAATATATTTTATATATTATATTCACTAGTCAACTGCCACACAGATTCTATGCTTCCATTTGAAAATTTCTTACAGTCACATAGGGCAACTAAGACATTTCATGATGTCTTTACAAGTATAAATCAACTCAAATATATGCTTGCTTGCAGGTCAGCAAGGAGATCCAGGAGCATGAGCAGGACTTTGTGTGGCGGGAGCAGATGTCAGGGTACAAACGTATGCGGCGGCAGCACCAGAAGCAGCTGATCGCGCTGGAGAACAAGCTGAAGGCCGAGATGGATGAGCACAAGCTCAGACTGCAGAAGGAAGTAGAGACCCAGGCCAACAACACTTACATTGAACTGGAGAGACTAGCAAAAAAGCAGGCTGCCCAGTTTGACAAAGAGGTAAACTGAGTTCTAGATCAAGAGGACCAATGCATTCTTTAAAAGTTTTCAACAGTGCAAGGCTACTTCATGTGTAATTTTTAATAAAGATTATATTTAATTACCAAACCATTTGTTCAGCGCTTTAGAAAAGAATACCCCCCCAGCCCATCTCCACCCGTAGTGAGTATTTCTCTTTTTGCTGTATTGGAACATCAAATTTATGTAAACTAGAATGCGGTGTGTTTCTGTTCATTTTGAAATTTCTCAGAAGTATTACAAAATAGTCCAAAGCCTGCAAAAGTGATTGCATAAAAGCATTCACACACATGCGCACACACACACACACACACACACACACCCTTTCTTTTAACAATTTAAATTAGAACTTAATTTAGAGCTGAATATTTGAAACAGGGTAATTATATTGAAATGTTGTCAAGTTGAATGCTTGCCCAATAAATATTTCTGTCTTTGGGAGGTCTCACAGATGGCACATTCAGTCCTGCTCTCATGATGACCAAGGACCTGCCCATGAAACCTCAAGATGAAGTTATTAGGAGAAAAATCGAAGGTTATTGAAACATCAGCAAAACCTTGAACATTTTAGAGCACTACAGAATCACTAACAAAGCAGAAAAAATAAATAGATTACAATAGTCTAACTACAAAACAAAGGGGTAACAGAGGTCATTGGCTGATATAACAGAACCTGTTTAGACTTCAACAGGTCTACACACATCTGGCCTGTATGTGAGAGTGGCCAGAAGAATGGCAGTTCTGAGAAAGGCTAAATGTTTAAAAAGCTTTTGAAAGATTTCGAAAAAGTTTGGCCTAAACCAAATATAATCTAACGCCAAGGTAACAGTTTCTGTGATCAGGCAGCTTGGTGGTCATGGCATGCTCTAGGTTTACTTTTAAGCAACGGTAACTGGAAAGTTTGCTATCATGAAAGGCAACATATGTGATACCAAATATAACTGGTGAGGAGAACCTGTCTATTCCAGTGAGCTAAATATCTGTTACCGCAAAAATATACATTCCTACAAGACAATTAACCAAAGCTTAGAGCAAAAACTAAAAAGGAATGCATTCTGTAATAGCCATGACAAAGCCCATACTTACATTCAATTCAAAATCTGTGACATGACCTGAAAATTGATGTCAACCAACATTTCTTGTTGAGAAAATTTGCACTGAGAAATGTTAAATGTTAAAAAATGTCAAAATGAAAATGTGCAAAAGCTCACACATTTGAGACAACTCAAATCTGTAATTCCTGAAAAAGGATGGATCACAAGGGGTGAACATATAATACATTGCTTTTACACAAATTCTTTTATTTCTGTAGAGAAACACTTGAAAAGAAGTAGGAAAATGTTGTTAATAAATAAATAATAAATGAAATAAAGTTGATGTTGTAATACAGCACAAAGAGATACACTGCGGTTTAATACATTCTGGAGTCACTGTAAGTAACTGATATGTTGGCCAGCATTTATCTTCCTTTTGCATGTAAGACTATTAATTTCTCTATAAATATTAGATTTACTTTTATAGAATTTACAGATATTTGTAAATTTAGTAACAAACAGTGGACTATTATCAAGGTAATCGTTGACCAGTCTGGTTTTTTATCCCACTACAGATGAGAGCATTAGCCACAGAGGAGAAGAGAATCCAGCAACAAATTTTGGTCCAACAGAAGAAGGAGCTGACCACCTTCTTGGACACACAGAAAAAGCAGTACAGACTGTGCAGGGACAGGATGAAGGAAGTGAGTTATGTTCAGACAAAAGTACTTCTGCTAATCTCTGCATTGTAGTTTTTAATTATGAAGAAAAGTTCATCAAAGGCACATCAGTCACTTTACCCCAAATAAAAGGTCTTTCTGAGTGTTATAATTCAGCTGTTTTTCTATGGGCACACACCCAAGACTTTCATGAACTCAGTCCTGTGTTCAAAACAATCTGCCAGGTTTGTTTATTCTCCATTTTCACTGTTTTTCTGCTAGAGTTCAAAATTGTATTTTCGTGTATGTGTACTTTGACATAAGCTTAAAAATCGCACATGAATCTAACATATTTACATCAGCCATATTATGAAAGCCCAGTTTGTGCTGTATGTAAATAAGCTGAAATGTATTAGCTACTACATAGATAAAGATTTGAAATTTACACAATTTTAAGAAGAGCCCCGATTCACTGCAGGTCTTCAAAAAGGCCTCAGACCCCAGAGGGTTAACTACTCTATCCTTCATTCATTAGCAAGCACATGATTTGTTAGTATTTCACCAGTTGCATGAAATGTGGAGACAAAGAAGTTCTCTTTGAACAGTGTATGGCTGTGGTATGGAAACCTTTATAGTGTTCACATGGGTGGCCTCTTGGTTCCTTTCCTTCCACCTCCCAAAAATAATAGTAAAAGTAATATTGGCTTGTATGTGGCAATACTTTTGCAGGAGATGAATGAGGACCTTAGCACACCAAAGGAGGAGAAGCAAGAGAGGCTGTCACGCCACAAGGAGACAATGCAGCGCTCACAGGCTGAGGAGGAGGCACAGCTGCTCAACCAGCAGAGGCTCATCTATGAAAGAAGCTGCCGTGCTCTGAAGAGACGAAGCCTCATAAAAAAACATGAGTTTGAACAGGAACAGATACGGGAGGTAAGTCATAAAGTGTATATCTTTCATTTCTAGCAAAATTTCTAAGTCTCATAGTTTCTATGTCATGGTGAGAGTGGGAGAAAGATATTAATTATTTGCTGCAAGGAATAAAATGTCTTTAACGTCTGAAAATACTATAAATACATGAATTATTTTTGTCTCGCACATACGATTTTAACATATTTTTAAAATATATATTATATTGGATGCAACCCAGAACATGACATATTTGTTTCTACTCATGTTTCCCTTGTGTCTCAGGAGCTGAACAAGAAGAAACTGCAGAAGGAGATGGAGCATGCGTTAATGATCCGGCAAGATGAGTCCACACAGGATCTAGAGCGAAGGCAGTTGGAGTGTCTGCATAGGCTTCGCATGGAGCTGGTTCGATTGCAGCATCACACTGAACTGGAAAACCAGGAGGAGTATAACACCCGACGCCAGAGAGAGCTACACAGGAAACATGCACTGGAGCGCCGGCAGCAGCCCAGGAACCTCAAGGTTGTACTTAGTTCATATGGCCTAGGAGGTGTGAAATATTAACAATATAGTCATATAGTTACAATTTGTAACTGAGATGAAAAATTATAGTAGAGCTAATAAGAATAGTTGGAGGAATTTAATTTTTCATTATGTGAAATTTGGTTATTATTTGGCAGACTTCTGTAATCTTATTAATTACGTTTGTAAATTGGCTGTGTAAATTATGACATATCAGTGGGAAAATATATTTGTAATAATGTAAAAGGTATTTTGTAATTCTATACAGATTTTATTTAATGGTAATAATTTTATACTTGGTTTGAATGTGATGTTCCTGAAATGTTTTTATGTTGCATTAAAAACATACATGTTTTTGTTTAAACAAAAAAACAGGCATTGGAGATGCAGATCAAAAAGCAATTCCAGGACACTTGTAAGGTTCAGAATAAGCAGTACAAAGCTCTGAGGAACCATCAGCTAGAGGTCTCCCCTAAGAGTGAACACAAAACCCTGCTGAAGACTCTGAAGGAAGAGCAGACACGCAAGCTTGCTGTGCTGGCTGAACAGTATGAGCAGAGCATTAATGATATGATGGCCTCTCAAGCGGTAAGAGACTCCCAGGTTTATACAAAAGAACAAGTTATGGCCACTTAACTAGAAAGCTGATGTTTTGTAAAAAAACATCAACTACAAACTAACTAATAAACTAATATTTTACACCCAGTGAAAAAAGCACTGAATAAAAGTATTAAAAGGTATTTAGTACAAATTTTTACATATGCATGTGAGTCATAGCTTGTGTCCAATTTCATCAAAGTTTGGTGATTTTCATTTGATTTTACCATGTAAGCAAAGTTTAGTTGACAATATTTTTTAATTGTGGCAAAATTCCATGTTGCAGTGAGAGTATAAATGACGCTTAATGAGCATGTCCACTGAGCTGTCAGTGGCCTTATATTTTAATATTTTGTCAGAAAACTGGTAGTCTGTGAGATGGTAAGCTTAGTTTGTACAGTTAGTCTTCTCTGTAGTGAAGCAGTGAGCTTTTTTTTGTATTTAATGCCCATTCCCTTACAATGCCCTCTGTGTCTTTCAGTTTTTCATAATTCTAATTTACCAGAGACATGAGCACTGGAAGTAGGGTTCAACTATGTCCAGTGTTTTCCTAAAAAGATGCCTGAACTACTGCCCACTAGTGGCATTAATTAACAAGGCTATAAAATATACAGAGATAAGACTCTGATGGTGTCATTTGATCATGTTATTATTGCATCTAATACTAACTGTTACTGCAGTTATTGCTTTAGTAACATCTATGGGTAGGACCTTTTTTGCTATTAAGATGAAAAGTCAATTTATATTGTGTTAATTGTAAACACAGTATATTTATATTTTTATACACAGTGAATACACACTGTTTACACACAATTTAGAAGCAAAATGCAACCCAAAATGGCTGTATTTTATATATGTTTGTGTCAGATGGGCTGGTTTGAGTATTTCTATAACCGCTAATCTCCTGGGATATTCAAACACAACCGTCTCTAGAGTTTAACTCAGAATAGTGCGAAAAATAAAAAAATAACTCTATGGCCATTCTCTGTGGACCTTGATAGAGATGTACAGATAATGGCCATATTGGTTCAAAATGACAGAAAGGCTGTAGTAACTCACAGCCATCAGGAAACCATTCTGTAAAATTGTGGCAAGCAGAAAAGCAAAATGCAAAACACACAAACCTTCAGGGCTACACCAGCAGAAGACCATGTTGGGTTCCACTTCTGTCAGCCAAGATCAGAAAGCTGAGGCTGCAGTGGGCACAAGCTCATTAAAACTGTCCAGTTTTGGGAACTGGAAAAAAACATAGCTGGTCTGATGAATCTTAGTTTCTGCTGCAGCACACAGATGGTAGGGTCACAATTTGGTGCAAACAGCATGAATCCATGTACCCAGCCTGCTTTGTGTCAACATTCCAGGCTGGTAGAAAGTAATGGTGTGTTGATTTTTTTTATTTCTTTCTTTCTTTCTATTTTTTTTTTTTTTTTTTTTGGGGGGGGGGGGGCGACGACTTATTAATACCAGTTAATCATCACTTGTAACAGCCTAGTATTTTCACTGATCATCACTGTTCATCCCTTCATGGCCATAATTAACTTCTTTTCCCTACATACTTCTTATCCTGCATGATAATGTGTTATAAAGCAAAAGTCATCTAAAATTGGTTTCATGAACATGACAATGAGTTTTGACAATGAGGATCTGAATCCAATAAAAACATCTTTGGGATATGGTAGACCCTGCCCAGAATTAATATAATGTTCCATGGGAAGAGGTCATTAAAGACCATAAAATTTCATAATATACCACAGCTGTGCAGCCCAGTAATA
The DNA here is from genome assembly GCF_019097595.1 of Hemibagrus wyckioides. Lineage (NCBI taxonomy): Eukaryota > Metazoa > Chordata > Actinopteri > Siluriformes > Bagridae > Hemibagrus > Hemibagrus wyckioides. The sequence goes on along the minus strand of NC_080737.1, from coordinate 10,613,885 downwards.
AAAGACTTGCCCCTACCCTGGAGGCTGATAAAGTCTTTAAAAATCTCAAAAACATAAGAAAAATTCTTTTAATTTGTCTTTAATTTTCTGAGAAACTTTTACTTGGAGAATTTAAATTACATATTCCAGATGTCATTTGCTTTACTTATAACAATGTATAGGGTTGTTGACTTTGAGGAGGACAATGTACTTGAGGCTGAGTTTCATGGCTTGTTGCTGCATGTTTCTTCTGTCGAATCATATCAAATCTTCTGGTTGCTAGTGAGCAGTCTGGTCTAAAGCACTCGTGTATGTCCAATCAACCTGCTCAAGGCATTGGTGGGTGTTCTCTCAGATCTTCTCACTCCACTGAAACCATTCGTCCAATGCTGGTGGGTCAGTGGACCTAGCGTTTCAGGGAAATGATGAGGGCTGTACCCAAGCACACAGTGAAACATGGTGAAATGCATGGCACAGTGGCCTGTGGCAGGATCTGGGCCCAAACCTTGAGATTAGATTCAATTCCTGGGTGCATAGGAAACACTCTCCAGGTTGGCTTACTCAACCTGGCCATTGGACGGTCGGTGGTACCCAGTTAGGGTTATAATTAACCCCAGATTCCTCATAAAGCTGGCCGCCACATACAACTAGTGAACTGCAGGACCCAGTCACTTGCGATGTCCTTCAGGTTAGACACTGGGATAAAAGATAGAGAAACAGTCAGGGACTCCGAGGATGGTGGTGTTAATTTGGGATTAGATTAAGATTGATGAGAAAAACCCTAGCCACATGCCACTAGGCATGGTTCTAGGCACTTTGGCTTGGGTGCAAGCAGTACAGAAAGACACAACATGCTCCACATCTGTAAACATATTTGGCCATTGGTACTTCTCCTGGAGGGCATTCAGGAGGAATCTGATGATGGGGGAATGTGAGCTGGCCAGATCCAGTTCCGGCAATAGTCAGTCAGAAGCACCCACAACACAAGAGTGGGTAGGTATCCACTCATCACTGTCCACCCAGGGCTCGGCTGCATGGACAAGGGACAGCTTATCCACCTCTTTAGGGTGAACTGAAGAAAAAGGACCAGTAGGCTTGCTGGGGGCTCAGGCCCTTGGTTATACTGTGGTATTCTAGGTTCTTGTGGTCAGTGCAGATGGTAAATAAATGCTTGTCCTCCTTGAGCCAGTGCTGCCATTCCTTCAATGTTAGCTTGTTTTATTTCTCTAGAAAGCAAACACCTGCTAAGTGAAATTATGACATAGGTATATCTCAGAAAAAACCGCCAGAGGATAGAATCCTTTTCTAGGAAGTATCTACCTCCACTATGAAGGGCCTTGGATCAGCGTTTTGGGAACATGGGCTGTCTTGAGCTGTTCAACAAATAAAACCCTAAACATGCAGGGTTTTATTCATGTTTAGTTCTGACCACCTTCTACTTTAATGACCCCGATTTTGTACCTCAGTCAGGGAGTTAAACATTTGGGTTAACTCTTTGTATGTTTCCAGTAGTCTTGCCTGTGAAATAATTCCATGTTGGCTCCCCTGTCTCAACATCTGCTGACGAATACGTTATGTTGCTTGTGAATCCCCAATCCAGATCTGAGTAGAATTTCACCTTGGTTCTTGTACAGAATATTTTTCTTTTCTTTGGGGCTTTGCATCCCTTTTCAGTCTGCCCTCAGTGTACCCAACAGACTGCTATGCAACCATAACATTTTTAGCTGCCAGTCATAGCTCAGTATGGGCTTCCTGTTCAGTGCATTCTCTTTCCTCATATAAAATATATATTTATTAAATATATATATTTCCTCATATAGAAACATAGATTACTTAATTCTACCTAAATCTCAGATATTATGGCATTAACTGCAGCCAGTATAGTGTCCTGCTTTTGCAACCTTCCAGCACACCTGCGGCCCCGCTCCCTGTTTCAGATTCATCATTAGCATTCTGAGCTAATGATGATTCACTGAAATTAGTTGGCTTTGACTACTTCGACATTTTTTGTTCATCTTTGTTTGATTGTTTGTTTGTTTGTTTGTTTGTTTGTTTGATATGCTAGAAGATGCCATCAAAGTGTCCAAAAAAGAACACCTAGCACCCTTATTGCTTAATCAAATGTTTAAGTAACAATTATCAGAAGTTGCAGCAGAGCAGTACAAAACAGGTCCAACTACGTGACAGCCATAACCAGAAGTCCCTACACCTAATGTTTTAATTAACAAATGAAATATGTGTAAAAATAAATCTAAAGAGTATTGTAAAAATTATCCCCCTCTATCATACCCCGGTCTCTTTTTTGTGCAGCTACGTCTGGAAGCCGAGCAGGAGGCCGAGTGCCAGGCTTTGAAGCGCCAGTTGCAGCAGGAGATGGAGCTGTTGGATGCCTACCAAAGCAAGACGAAGGCACAGGCTGAGGCCCAGCATGAGCATGACATGCAGAAGTTGGAGCAGAAAGCATCCTTGCGCAGGGCTCACCTGGAACAGAAAGTAAGTTTTGTTGCTTTACACTAAAAGACCAGTAAACCAGTAGAAAATAAAATGTTTTCCACATACACATACATGCACTAAAACTACATAATCTACTACATTTTGTTTGCAGATTGAAGAGGAACTGGCTGCACTTCAGAAAGAGCGGACTGAAAAAGTCAAAAATTTATTTGAGCGTCAAGAGCGAGAGCTGGAGACCTTTGATGTGGAGAGTTCACGATTGGGTTTTGGAAGCTTGGCCTCTTTTGACTTTCCCAAGGAAGATGACAGATGATCAAACCCAGGCTGGTTGGACCATTTGATACAGATGTTTCTGGATTTGTTGTGCCTGTACTGTTCCTATCTATTGGATTTACCAAGATCACTTTTACAGTGACCATGCTGGATCTGTCTTTTAAAATTTTATTATTGGCTGGGAAACTATTGAAATTGGAACATAATCTGCAGCCAACTGAAATGACTTAATGGAGCTCAGAAAGCAAAAGAGCTAAATCTAGAAGAACAGACCTGTTCTCCATGCCGTCGACCCACTTTTGGTATTAAAATCAGTAATTCAGGATATTTTAGTACAAGTAAGCACTTTGATATGTTTAAGTATGAACCCAACATGTAAAGTGAACAAATTGTGTGAAAATGCCTTTGGTATTATCAAAGGACATTGCGACTGTAGAATGTGTCCTTCATCTTCACCGTGGCTATTAGCTGTTTTTGTCTTTGTTTATCACAACGAATGTGAATACTGTTGGCAAAAGCTGTAAGCAAAGGCAGGTTTTGAAACAGTGTCAAAATTTAAAATATAGTGACTATATTCAGATCATTCAATTACTTTCATATTGTGGTAGAACACCTTTTTTTTTTAAAAAAAAAAAAAAAAGGGAAAACGCTAGGCACTATAATTTAAATATTGTTCAGTATCCTAAATTAATTGGCATAATTTTTTTTATTACTACAACAAATCAATGCAGTCAGATTCCTTCCTGGTATTATTGCATGCACTTTAAAAGACAAATTCAGGTTGTGAAGTGGAGCATGGATCTGTCAGATTTTGCTGTCTGTAAATAAAAGTGGTCCATAGCAGTTTTGTTTCATGGCTATTGATACTGAACATAAGCTTTATCTTTAATATGAAAGATTGCCAAATTGCCAGATGCCTTTAAGTTAAGTATGTTATGAATGTTTTAGTTTTCTTTCTTTTGCCCAGGTGACATCATAGTTTGTTGAATTGTGACTCATACAGTGTGCCGTTATCAATGCTCTTGTACAGGAAAAATGGTGCAATTTGTGTTGTAAAAATTTTCTATAAATATTTGTATATTATAATCTAAATAGGGGTTTACATGTGTATTGGTCAGTCTTTGCCAAAATAACTATGGGAATCTTATTCAGTGGTGACAATGGAAGGCAAACTATTTTTGTAAGCAAAACAGGGAGAATTACCAGTTTCACTTGTAATGTGACAACAAAATCAGTTATGGTTCTTTTTGGCAAGATTAATGTCTAGTTGTTGATGAGAAACATTAAAAAAATGTTAATCAGCTTTTTAAGAAGTAAGAAGCAAGTCTTACCAATTCTTAACAAGTTGATTAAGAAGTTGAGTAATTCTTACTAGGTAATTCTTAAGAAGTGGTCATTTGAAAGCAAATACTTTAGAAAGCATTGTGTGGGGCCAGGGCAATTAATATCTTTTTCAGCCCTAAAGATTCATATCTTTTAAAATAAAAAAAAAACAAACAAACAAAAAAAAAAACCAACCACTTGTGTCACACTATGCATACCTAGCACATAACATTGTGGAACTCAAGCTAAGGGATGCCATTCAGTTTCGTATTTTGTGACTGTCATTACAGGCCTGTTTTCAAACAAAGCCATTGTTGAAACTGCCATTGCACAAGTGAAATGATGTTTTAATGAATAAACTGAATGAAGTTTTTGTTGGCTATTGATATGTGATAAAAGCATCTGTTTTTTTTTAGGCTATATAGAAGTTACTAAAAACTCATAAGTGCAATAAATAATTAAGAATGGTTCAGTTAAAGGATTAACCACAAGTCTTAGCTAAAGAAGAAACTTTTTAAATACAAATTATAATATAGAAATTATCAAACATAATTGTGCATATTTTAGTTCTAATTATAGCAAAAACAATTTAATTATATCTTAACAGTAATTAATTGCAACTAATGAAATTTTGTTTAAGTAAATACGCTAATTTTGAATATTATCTTAATTGGCTAATGCCTGCAAGGCTATTTTGGTATATGCACAACAGTAACAGCTAATCAGCTCACAAAAATAAAAACTTTTAACTTCATATAACAGGAAAGAGTTTATTTATTTATTAAACTGTTCAAGCTGGAAAATTAATATTTAAAATGCTATCACAAGACCAGAAACTAAACCATGTTAGGTTGTTACCACATTAACAGAATAATAAAACAAATAACCAAACTAAACTACCTAAAACCTTCACCTGGAAATGAATTTTAGCATTCTAGTTTTGAAGAGATGTAAAACGTCTCTCAGCATTTATTTCTTTACCAACCTTGCATGTTAAGATAAAGAAAACATTTAAGAAAATACAATATTATAAATTGTTATATCAAACTATAATTCCCATTATATGGAATATGGAATATGTGGGTGCCAGAAAGATAGAAGCACATGATTGTTTAGAATGTCTTTGTGCATTCAAGAATTAAAATTTCCCTTGGAACAAAGGGGCCAAATGTTCCATGTCCCAGCATGTTGCTCCAGTGCACAAAGTGAGGTTCACAAAGACATGACTGGCCAAAGGTTGGAGTGGAAATAACTGGCCTGCACCTCAACCCCGTTCAAACCATTTGGATGAATTGTCTGCACCCCAGTCCCCTTGACCCAATATGAATGCCTAACTTGACACTCTTATGGCTGAATTGGCCAATCCAAACAGCCTCACTGCAAACACTGGTATCATTTAATGAACTGATCAGTACAAAATTTAACAGTAAATTAAAGATAAAAGATCTTGTATCCAGTACATACATGACATTTTTTATTTTTTATTTTGGATTGAATGGGATTCAAGTCCTTCATAGGGCACCCTGCAATGTATTCTTCATTCAATCCAAAATTAAATACAAACTTACCCAGCCACAGCAAGGCCAAGTATAGTATATAGTAACTGTAAATGGACATTATATGCAACTAATGGATTATTCTAAAGTTCACTGACTGAACAGTTAGCAGAGTGTAGCCTAACACAGCCTCAATACTAGCAATTTTGATAGCAAATTATCAACAGACTGTGCTCAGACAATGGGCTTACTGTAGGCTGCAGGGGGCCCTTGGGTTTCAACCACAGTTGGCGTCCTATACCTTTACCAAGTAGATCTCAATGCCAATGACAACAGATAGGCAGACATACATAAGTGTACAAAAATATAAATATAAATTAATAAAAATCCCAGGTGACATGGGAGTAGCATGAAAAATTATGATATAAAGGCAACTACCCAGTCACTCTCATACATAGTGTGTATCCAATAATGTCTTTTTTTGTTTATTTCTCTATCATTATCAATTATTAATAATGTCAGATAAAGAAATGCTGCAGTGGTGCAAATGCATGTAGCACAGTTTAATAGAAAAAAGGCAAACAGTTACAAAACGTCAGGCAAAAGTCAGTCAAGGTCAGGCAATCAGCAAAGAGCATTAGAAGGGCTAAACAAAATATGGAGATCAAAGGTCAATGCAATGTCAAAACTAGGTAATTGTGCACAATACCAAGTCCAGTGCGGCCATGTTTTTAGGCTGCGGTGTATGTTAGGAAATGGAGTTCACAGAGCTTGCAGCTCTGACAAATAATTAGAGCTATTATAAAGAAAATGTTTTTGTTGTACATCTGGTTTATGAACTACTGTTTTAATGAAATGTTCTGAAAAATTCTAAACATGTAGTCTATTATAGCATATTTCAATTTTTAGACAATGTTCAATCTATTTTGATTCTATTTTTATGAAACAAAAAAGCATTTCACTGCATGTCATTATTTGTATGGTTGTGTATGTGACAATTAAACTTTTAATTTTAAAAATTATTTAATAGGGGGCTTATGTGGCCATGGTTGTTTAGAGTGTCCTATATTTCATTCCTCGTGTGTAGCAACACTACTAAAATCAGGCCACTGGAGTTCCTGCACACCAAACTAATTAAAACTAACCAGACTAATTAAACCATTTTGTTTGCTATAACATTTACATTATCCTTCTGAAGGAAGGTACTGAAAATACCTGCAAATACTGAAAAGCAGCCCAAGACCATTATCCCACTTTAAACAAATTACACCAAAATGCATTCTAGTCAGCCTTCTAGATTTGTCCAATAGATTGCAGTATAGTGAAGTGTGATTCATCACTTCAGAGAACACATTTACACTGCTCCAGAGTCCAGTGGTGGTGTACTTCACACATCTCCAGTTAACACCTGGCATTGCACACTGATCTTAAACTTGCAGTTGTCAAACTAAAAAAGGCATAGAAGAAGGAAAACACAAATGCAAACAGCGCATTACAGATCGTTTAGAGAAAAGCAACACCAATAGCATGTGGAAGAGAACTAAAGCCATCAGTGACTACAATGGTAGTCCCTCACAAATCAGAATTGACCCCTCTTTCCCTGATTCCCTGAATTATGTTTGCTTGCTTTAATGACCAAAACAACAAACCTGGTGTCTACCCTTTACAACAAGCAAGCACTCTCCACACCAAAGATGGCACACAAAGCTGCAGAACCAAACATGGTCTCAGGCCGCACACTCAGTCCATGTACTGGCCAGCTAGCGGAGGTGTTCTCAAAAATCTTCAACCTCTCATTATAGCTTGTCATGCTTCCCACCTGTCTCAAGTCCAACACTCTCATTCTGGTGCCCGAAAGATCTGTGGTGGATTGCCTCATCGACTACCATCCAGTTGTCTTAACCCCGTTATTATGAAGTGCTTTGAGAAATTCTGTCACACATTAAACCCACCATCCCTAAGGATATAGACAATCACCAGTTTGCTTACCAATCAAATAGTTATGGATGATGCAAGTAGATGAGCTATGGATGAACCTCAATTTGCACTTCAACACACACCTTAAGGTCTTCATTTAGACCATTCAAACAGTTGGGATACTAATCACTGACTTCAGTTCTGCTTTTAATACCATCATTTCTCACAAACTCAGCAACATACTCTGCCTAGACAAGGAAATCTACTAATGGATCATAGACTTTCTCGCTAACAAACTGCTACACATTATAATGTAAATGTGTTCGCAGCAGTGTCCATTGTTGAAAGTGTTATACAAATACAACTGAATTCAATAAAATTCAGCTGAAAAATACACTGGTAAACAGGATAAATAATCACAGGATTCAACAGTGCACAACACAGCATGTTTCTAGAGGAAAAAAATTGCTGCTCTCCATGATTTTCATCTAGCTCTGGCACCTGCAGAACCTTACTCATGTAAATTCAGAAGTGCTCTTATGCTCCACTTGTTCTGAAATTTAGCTAATGTTTGCTGTCTTGGATTATGCCATCACTTCATTCATTCATGTTGTCCTGCTAGTTATAATGTCAGGACAATAATCTAGATTAGATATGAAAATGAGCAACATAACAGAAAAAAACCTGCTCAGAACTCCCTATTGATGGTCTGATAAAACAGTTGAACAATTGAAGCACAAGACATGGCTATGCTAAAGAAAAATCAAGCACTTCAGGTGCAGGTTGAAAAGTGTTAGCATGTTCATGAGACTTATCTCCAAATCTGTCAATGAGCTTTTTATTTATCACAAAATAAATCCTCTATAATGTATTTAGCATAAGGAAATTTAGGTGGGGGTGATATCAAGGTCAGCTGGACTTGTAAAAATGACAAAACACTATTAGAGCTGTAAAGTAAAATGTAAATTTTTAATATTTGGTGTTCCTACAGACAGCCACTGGAGGGCGTGAGAGATATTTAGGATTTACTTTTAAACTCTTGTCACTATGGCCACCAGGAAATCCAGTCATTGGTCAGGACCAGAATGTTTCATCCTTCATAAATATAAAAAGTTGTTCACTACGTTTTGTAAATTAACTTGCCTGAATTTCACTTTTTTTTTTTTGCTTGCTTGCATTAAATATACACTTATTGCCAAAAGTATTCGTTCACCTGCCTTGACTCGCATATGAACTTAAGTGACATCCCATTCCTAATCCATAGGGTTCAATATGACGTCGGTCCACCCTTTGCAGCTATAACAGCTTCAACTCTTCTGGGAAGGCTGTCCACAAGGTTTAGGAGTGTGTTTATGGGAATTTTTCACCATTCTTCCAGAAGCGCATTTGTGAGGTCACACACTGATGTTGGACGAGAAGGCCTGGCTCTCAGTCTCTGCTCTAATTCATCCCAAAGGTGTTCTATCGGGTTGAGGTCAGGACTCTGTGCAGGCCAGTCAAGTTCCTCCACACCAGACTCTGTCATCCATGTCTTTATGGACCTTGCTTTGTGCACTGGTGCACAGTCATGTTGGAAGAGGAAGGGGCCAGCTCCAAACTGTTCCCACAAAGTTGGGAGCATGGAATTGTCCAAAATGTCTTGGTATGCTGAAGCATTCAGAGTTCCTTTCACTGGAACTAAGGGGCCAAGCCCAGCTCCTGAAAAACAACCCCACACCATAATCCCCCCTCCACCAAACTTTACACTTGGCACAATGCAGTCAGACAAGTACCGTTCTCCTGGCAACCGCCAAACCCAGACTTGTCCATCAGATTGCCAGATGGAGAAGCGCGATTCGTCACTCCAGAGAACGCGTCTCCACTGCTCTAGAGTCCAGTGGCGGCGTGCTTTACACCACTGCATCCGACGCTTTGCATTGCACTTGGTGATGTATGGCTTGGATGCAGCTGCTTGGCCATGGAAACCCATTCCATGAAGCTCTCTGCGCACTGTTCTTGAGCTAATCTGAAGGCCACATGAAGTTTGGAGATCTGTAGCGATTGACTCTGCAGAAAGTTGGCGACCTCTTCGCACTATGCGCCTCAGCATCCGCTGACCCCGCTCCGTCAGTTTACGTGGCCTACCACTTCGTGGCTGAGTTGCTGTCGTTCCCAAACACTTCCACGATCTTATAATACAGCTGACAGTTGACTGTGGAATATTTAGGAGCGAGGAAATTTCACGACTGGATTTGTTGCACAGGTGGCATCCTATCACAGTTCCACGCTGGAATTCACTGAGCTCCTGAGAGCGACCCATTCTTTCACAAATGTTTGTAAAAACAGTCTGCATGCCTAGGTGCTTGATTTTATACACCTGTGGCCATGGAAGTGATTGGAACACCTGATTCTGATTATTTGGATGGGTGAGCGAATACTTTTGGCAATATAGTGTATGTAGGACTTCATTTAAAAACAAAGGGGTGTGCAAATTATCAGTATTATTCATATTTGATAAATGAGAGAGTATGTGTTTATTTTTTTGCACAGTCTAGATGGTGTTATACACAATGATTTGCCAACAGTTACAATGTTTCTTTTATTAATGTACAAAACCTTATGCAATTTAAAGGTGTATGGTTAGACTTAATGTCAGTTCCTGTTTTGAATTTAAATCTTCAGAGACTATGAATCACTAACACCAGAAAAGGTGCCGCTTAGGGTTTAAAAGGTCAAAATACTGTACAATGCCCTGTGGACTAAGGACTTTTTTGGGTTAAATGGTGCTTTATCATCACCATCATCCTTACCATAATCATTCTTTATCATCAACCTCATCCTCTTTACCACAGAGAGATGGAGTGAACAGATGCCCCACGTGTCAGAGAAAGCCTCCTGACTATATAGTAGCATTTGCAAATCTACCAAGGTCACATTCTTCAGCCACCTATACTGAACCTACAGGTACAGCCTCTATGGATCCTGCACTTTCCAAATCACCATTATTAATGCAAGTAAAGGAAGAGATGTAAAATTTTAAGGAGACAATAATCACATTCAGTCCCATCATGTGGCACTTTATTTTGCAACTTAATTTAGAATTAAAAGTCATTCTAAGTCATATGGGTCTGTCTTATCATGCCTGTGCCCTTGTATATGATGGCTCAAAACATACAATGATTTTGCCACAAGCTGTGAACCTTTACAGCTTGAACAAACACCTGAAGTTCTAGAGCTTCACACAATCTGCCTAGGCATTGATCAAGAACACGGTTCATCTGTAACATTACATTTTGCAGCTGTTAATGTTCCTTCAAAACATTTTGTGATTAAGATCCCTACAACTCACTTTAACAGAATATCACTATGCTTTGACCAAACTGAAAATGTCACAGCATTGTTGTTGATTGTGTCAGATACTTTCCATTTTATAGCATCTATAGAAGAGATCTGAGTTGGAACACCTGGAACTTATGCCATACCTACAGAAGGATGGATTACCTTCTTTCAAATTATCAAAATAGTTAGTATTGCAATTGCTTCATAGCACAGGTGAAAGTTTAAAAAAAATTCACATTTAACTGAAGTCTATGCCAAAGAGATTCAAAGGTTTAAAGGCTCAGGATACATCACTTATGTACCCTTATAACAAGAACAGCAAGCCACTGCTTCTTTGTATATTCCTTACTACTTGGTTGAACAAAACACAAAACATTGTGTTTAAATTATTTTTATAAAGACTACATTGCGAATCAGTACCTTGTCTCAGGGCCCACCTTTAGTCTGACAATGAAGAATGCCCTTCAAAGATACTGTGAGCATTCCATAGCAATCAGTGATCTCAGAGTCATGTTCATTCAATTCTGACTTCCTCTAGAAGACAAAACATGCACTAAAGCAAACCAATGCACCTTTGACCTATCAACGCCAAGTTTTACATTTTGACATAACTACTAATCCATGTAATGCAATCTATGCACTCAAAGCCATGTTATCTCCAATCAAACAAAGCATCACAAATTCAGTTCTTCAGTCCAAAGTCATCTGCCAGCAACTATGGTTGAAAAGGAGAGAATAGGATGACCTACTCCTACCAGATTTTCTGGATCAGTCTTGGTTTCAGTAGGAAGAACAACTACACCAAATCTGATTTCCTAGATGATATGGATCATTGTGACAATAAAGCATGTTAATTGCATGTTGTCTGTGATGAAAATGGAAAGTGCTCAGGGAGACATTCATGTGACCTTTCTCATGGCCAGATTAAGAATGGCTCCATGGAATACAATATCCCTACTGTGATTATAACTGCTTGCTGCTGTATCTGGGGTGCAATAATCAAAAGTCCTTTGCACTGAATTAAAAGTGAAAATATCAACATGGAAGTGTTAACAAAGATAACATCAGAATCTTTCCATTTCCTACATTTTCCTACAAATCCATTGTGGTCAATATTTTAGAACACATTTCCCCAGAAGTCTGGCATTGTGTAGGATTGAAAAGCAACCCTGCATACATAACCAAAGGTCTTGTTGTAGGCTCCCTGACTACTTCCTCTAGTTGAAATTGTGGGCCTTCTTACTTTCAGAAATCAAAAGAACTATGGCCAGGTATGCTTCCTTACCCTGACACTGCAACCAAATTAGAAATGAAAAAACAATTCTGTGGTAATACAATAACAGATACCTAAAATCCAGTGGCGGGCCGTGCATTTCAGACCTACTGTAAGCCTTCACTTGTGTCCTTCCTGAATTAATCCACCTCTATACCATCATTATGATGCCACCATGGGCGTCGCTAGGCCATTTTCTGCTCAGCCCTCCTAAAATTCTGCGATTCTCCATAAACTGTACACAAGTCCCCTTTAAATTTTATATGACTACGGTAGACTTCGGCTCTTCCCAGTCTTTCAGCGTGTTCTTCAATCCGCATACTGTGGCGTCGCAGAGCGAGGATCAGAGGACAAGTGTGTGTGTGTGTGTGTGTGTGTGTGATCAGGAAGACTTGTATTTGGCTTGTTCAGTACCCAAATGTTATACACATCTATGCAATACAGTGGAATGCTGCAATAAGTTCTACCCTGTTAGTCAAACTGTTATTTTATTTTTTTATTTTTATTTTTTTATTTATTTTTTTTTTTTTTTAATATTATACCCTCATTGGGGGCTGAGCCCCCCTTAAATGAAAATTCTAGAATCGCCCCTGGACGCCACGGCAATAGATACTAATCACCCGTTAAATAACAAAGTAAAAAAGAAATTAGGTTACAGTATTTCACACCTCACAAGGAATAGTTAATTTTATTATGGTTAATTTTCTCAAAAAAGACATTCTTGATGAAGTATGCAGCAAACTGCAATCTCCGGAGGACATCCTCCCAGCGAATATAGAAACAATGTATATGGGTGGGTCGCTGCCTCTGACTACTACAATTATCTAATCAAAGGACGGGAAATTGCTGACGTAATCGTATGCCTGCTAGATGGCCCCGGTGATGCCAGCTTGAAATCTGATGGAATCTGGTTAATGGAACAGTTTCATTGCCACTTATTTTAAGCTACAGCCGCCTGCACTATTGATTCTGAAGGCCTTACGGCCGGGCAACACATGATGTCAGCCACTAGCTGAAATATGATTGGATAAATACTCTTATCATAAATATACACTACTGGAAGCAGCGCAACCAAGAGAAAAGCTATGAATTGTAGAGAATAGACTATTGGGAATATTTTAATACACATTCATGTATTAAATATATTAAAATGCAAGTCAGTGATTCAGATTACTGCTGTTTACGCCAGCAGAGAAGACCTTGCTGGCCCTGACGGTCCACCACTGCTAAAACCAGACACTTGATTTCGCACAATATTCCTGTTGGTATTAATGGAACCTACATACCTACCTACCCAGGACACAGACTGTTTGTGCACTCCCCCAATCGTGTGTTTTTTGTGCCCCCCCCCCAAAAAAAAACACACACACACACACACACAGAATTATAACCCCCCACCAAGTTGCTGCTAATGCACTAAACACTTTACAACCAGAACTGTACTGCTGTTATTATAATCTGTGCAATACTTCCCCAATCTCATTAATACCTGTTTGCACTGTTACTGTTTTTGCACTGATATGTCCCGCTGTATTCATTCATTCATTCATTCATTCATTCATTCATTCATCCACTCTGTATTTATTCATCTTCTGTACTCCTCTGTATATTCATATTCTTATTCTTATATTGTATATTCTTATAATTTTTTTTTAATATTTTTTATTTCACATTTTATATATTGTTATAATGTAAATTTTACACTTCCTTTGCTGAGAGCTACCAACCAAATAATGTTTCTCCTTTTGGTGGAATATGGGAAAGGGAAATCAGATCTGCCTAAGCTGCATTGCCATCAATGCCAGAGGTGCTACAGAAAAGTAAAGAGATTGAATATAGCCTGAGGACTGTTTGGGGTTGAATTGTGATTTACTTGATTGCATTAAACAGCATCATTTTTATCTTTACTATAGAGATTGACTGTATATGTGCATAAGGAAATGAAAATGAAATGCTTTAACATGAACCTAAATGTAGTTGCAAAAGGTTCACTAGCTTTAAGTTTATTTGTTATGTCAAATTTAAATTCAAATTTTATCGGTCACATACTGTCATGCATAATGCCATTTTCTCCTCACATCGAGCACTGCAAGGAAAAAGAAAGATGTGTTTGTTTACATTGCCAAATGAGTTTTTGTTTTGATTTATGTCTTGTCTAATTCATGGTTTGTTTCCTACCTGTAAGGTCACCTTTCAGGTAACATGGAGTGGACCGATATTTGCTCCATATAAAGTGGCCCCCAAAGCTCAGTACTCAGTCCTCTGATTTTCTCCATTTATATTTACTCTCTTGGCGAAGTTATATCCTCACATGGGTACTGTTACCATTGCTATATTGATAACACTCAACACTCCTGCTCTTCCACAGATACCACTTTTCTGCTTGGATCTCAGCATGTCTGGTGAACATATCATCATGGATAACAGCTCATCAGCTGAAACTCAATCCCAGCAAAACTTAACCGCTGGTCATCCCAGGTGATTCATCCCCAGGTCAGGATCATGCAATATCCCTACACAACTTTCTGATCTTCACTTGGGGTAACCATGGACAATTATCCTTTTTCTCACATGCTGCTAATGTGATATGCTCCTGCCGGTTTCTTCTCTACAGCATTAGAAGGATTCGGCCATTTTTATATACACAGCTGCTTAGGTGCTTGTTCAGTCTCTTGTCATTTCGAGACTGGACTACTGCAACTCTCTGCTACCTCTACCTCTGAACACAGTATGTCCACTGCAAATGATCCAAAATGCAGATGTGCGACTTGTTTTCATCCTGCTTAAATTCTCACTTAAGGAAGCTGAGTGTGGATGGTAAGCTCATCTCATTGCAACACTGACTGTAAGGTCCGCCTATACTGAATGATGACCTAGTGATGCTTCCTGTCATGATGCTCTTGATGGTGCAGCTGTAAATGTTCCTTAGAACTTTAGAGGGCAGTCTAAAGTCCCTTAAAATTATTAAAGTTGTAAAAATTCTGATGGGCCTTCTTCTCCAGGGTGTTAATTTGACAGGACTATGACTAGTCCTGTGTGATTAGAACAACCAGGTATCTGAAACTGGCTACAACCCAGGGGAATTTCAGTGCTGCACCCATGCTGCTTGTCTGCCTGTTGGATATCCCCTGACACAGGGCCTACTTGGTGGTGATTTTTTGAAGGGAATTGTGGTGTTAAATTCTGAACTGTAGTCAATAAACAGCATTTTAACATAATTTCCCTTCCTCTTGTCCTGATGGCTCAGGGTGTGTGTGTGTAGGGTGCGGGTAGGGAGTGTGGGTTTGCATCCTTGGTAGAGCAGTTGGGACAGGGTGTGAATTGTTATGGGTCCAGAGTGTCAGGTAATGAAGACACAATGAAGTCTCTGACCAGTTTTTCAATGTACTTAACCACATCTAAGGTCAGGGCTATATTTATTTTTTCCACTGTTGCTGCTTGCTGGATGCAACCTGCATTGTGAAATCTCAGACCATCATGGATGGTTGTATCCTCCCACCACTTCTGGTTGCGAAACATTCTGATGATGATTTTGTTGACTGTATCATCCATAGAGTGCTATGGTGGGAGCATGGTGTTAGGAAAACCTTTCAAAAAATGGTGGGTCCAGACAGCATCACAGGCCAGGTCCTTGTGGCCTGAACTGACCAGCTAGCTCCAATGTTAACAAAGATATTCAACCTCTCCCTGGAACAGTCAGTAATCCCTACATGCTACATTATTGTTCCGGTCCAAAAGAAACCCCAGTGCACCTACCTCAATGACTATTGCCTAGTAGCACTGGCTTAACTTAGTTTTCATAAACTTAGTTTTCATGAAGCCCTTTGAATGACTCGTCAGAGACTTCATTATCTCTTCACTACCTGACACCCTAGACTCTATAATTTGTGTACGATCTCAATCACTCTAGGAGGATGCTATCACACACCACCTGCGTACATATATCCCATTTGGATAGCTAAAAGGGAAATTTTCAAATGTGGTTTGTTGACTAAGGTTCAGCATTTGACATCCTAAAGCAGACATGTCTCACCCTCGCTTACCCTCAGCAATGGAGCCCCCCCATGGTTGTGTCCTGAGCTTCCTGTTGTACTCACAGTACATTTACAACTGTGTGGCCACTTCTAACTCTACCACTATCATTACATTTGCTGATGATGTGTTGTAGGGGGCTGATCTCAGAGGAGATTTAAAGTCTGGAGAACTTGTGAATATCAACAAGATCATTGGGACCCCAATGTGGAAAAAGTGGACAGTCTCGGATGCCTACGTAATTATATCATACAGGATCTGTCATGGTTCTGTCACATTGACACCCTGGAGAGATTGATTGAAACAAATGTGATACTACTACTACTACTACTACTACTACTACTACTAATAATAATAATAATAATAATAATAGTTTATTTAGTAAGTTATAGTGTATGAGCAGTCCTTCACAGATATAGATGAGCTTAAAAAGCAGATAAAACAGCAGTACAAAGTCGCATTTAAATTAAATAAAAGTACATTAGCAGTATGCTATGTTTAATATATATGAATAATATATCATTATATTGCACCGAGAACCAGCCCATAGCAGCAGTAAAGTGGTAATAATGCCCTTAGAAAGCACCACAGGTCATACAAAGTCTCATGAGGATGGGAATGGCCAAATGTACCTTAAAAGCCTAAAACTCTGCATGGCCATGCTTTTCCCTTTTTTGTGTTGTAAGCAGCCTGGAAGAGGGACAGTCCTGTGGCAGCAGAGGGCAGGGTGTTGTGGGCATATTTGACCATGGCCAGCTTGACAGACCATTAGGTGGTGTCCTCTATGCAGATTATATGGAGCCCCGTTTCAATTTCTGTCTGAATTCTCTCCAAAAGTGGACCATGAGCTGGGGTCCTTGGGTCCCGTGAGGTGGTAGAGGCACCCCTGTGGAAGAGTGGTCCCAGGAAGGAGATTGATTGCACAATCATAAGGTCGATGTGGGACGGAGCTGAGGTCAATGGAGGCATAGTCCTTGGGAGGTGGTCAGGTGGAAGGGGTAGAACTGAAACAGGTGGCTTGGCAGAGGGTTTCCCAGTCCAGAATACACCCGATAACCCAGTCTACATGGGGGTCATGCCAATGCTGCAATGGAAACCTGAGATTAATGGGAGCGTGAGGTGACGGGAAGACCAAGAAAGAAATGGTCTTATGGTGGAACTCTCCAATTGTGACTGTAATGAGCTTAGTGCATCACTGTGACCATACAGTGCCCATACTCGCAGGAAAGGTTCTGTTTATACGCTCACCTCTTCCGTCTATAGGTAGCTCTTCATCAAGGAATTCAGCATCTTCCTCAGAGTCATTGAAGGCAGCGGGATTGTGTTCCTGCTGGCCAACTCGCTGCTGGATCTGAAGTAGGAGTTTAGTCAAGGACCAGCTATTTTTACTGGACAGGAAGGACAAAGGGGCCTGGGCCACTGCAGTACAGGCATAAACCGCCGGTGCCTCATTGCTTCCTCTTTGCCTTGTTGACTCAGTGACAGCCAATCTGCATGTGCTCTGACAGCTCCCACTGAGGAACAGAAGTTGATGGTGTCTGGGTGGTGTTTGTGGCACGGGGGTGCCATGTGGTTTAACTGGCCTTTCTGCAGTCATTCCCCTGAGGTGTTGGTCAATCCAGGTCGCCAGATTAATGAGTCCATTGAGGACCTCATGTAATTCCCAGGCAGCAAGCTCAACCTTAACCTCTGGTGCAAGGGCTCAGTAGAATACGTTGAAGAGTGTGGCCAAGTTTCATTCACTGCCAGTGGTGGAGGTGTGGAATTCTACTGCATACCTGGCCACTGGTCACTTACCCTGCAAGATCTCTCTTTCTTAGGAATGGATGAGTCAGTACATTGCATAGCTCATGTGAGAAAGAATCATATGAGGAGCAGAGAGAGTACTGTCGCTTTCACTCAACTGTCACCTAGAGTCGAGGTTTTCCGAAAAGCAAGGAAATCGAGTAGGCAACCCAGGCCCAGCCAGTCAGAAACAAATATGGCTGAAGCTCAAAGCTCACTGCATAGGAAATGCTTGGCAGAGCCCCTGCTCTCCCATGAAGCTCTCCTGGTGTGTCCTTGGTCGGTGTGTTCAATGAAGAAGGCATAGGTTGGAGGGTGACCTGGCTTACATGGTTTACTAGGCTCTGTGTGTTATGCTGGCAAGGTCCTGGAGGCTCTGATTGTGGGCTGCAGCAGTCTGTGACAGGGTGCCTAACAGGGTCTGAGGATCCGCTGGGTCCATTTTTGGCCAGATGGTCACAATGGTGGGGTTGGTTACAGTGAGCTTGTCAAAATCACAGTGAGAAGTAGTAATTCCAGCAGTGGCGAACAGAGAAAATGTGGCAAAAATGACAGTCTTAGTAAATCCACAATTAGCAGAAGAAAATAACATAAAGGACATGCACAAAATACAATTCACAAAATGGGGCTCAAACAGAAACAACAGTCAAAATCCAAAGAGTGATATATCTAAAGGTACAGGCAAGAGAATAGTCAGAAACAGTCCATAGTCTAAGCAATCAGGCAAACAGAGCATCAGAGGGTAGGCAAAGCAAAAGCAGAGAAACAGGCAAAGTAACAATGGGAAATCAAACAGAAAATGGTGGGATGACTACAACAGGCAACCTGGCAAGGACGCTTTATGTAGTGGCAATGTGCATTAAATAATCCGCGACCCAGAATCACTGGTTCCCATATGGCCACTGACCAAGAATTGTGTGCCGACATGCCAATAACTTGGAAGTGCATGTTGCTCTGGTGCTAATTTGCACGTGTGTGGTGAAAAAGTTTTCCTTACAGCCTTTTACAGTTTTCTCAGACACAGGTTATTTGCATGCAAGTAACTTTCCTTTAATCCTGTCCACAATCTCACTAGATATGATAGTTAAGGCATGGTTAAGGTGTTGGTCTACTGATCAGAATGATGTGAATTTGAATCCCAAGTCCACCAAGCTGTCACCACTGGGCCCTTGAGCAAGGACCTTAACACTTAATTGCTCAGTTGTATAAAAATGAGATAAAAATTTAAGTTGCTTTGGATAAGGGTGTCTGTCAAATCTGCCAAAGGAATCTGATATAACCCTAGATAAACACGAGTTCACCCTATTCATTCTAAAGTGCTGAACTCTACCCTGAAAGTGATGGGATGCTGGTCCTCAGCAACAGATGAATGCTATTTCAGACCCAATTCCAATGACAGTGATTACACTCAAAAGATAAGCCTCTAAACGCTATAAATATTAACAAATGCTTGCAGGTGGTCACTGAATTAACAGGAGTGTTTTTTCTTTCTGTATTTCCCTGTCATATACCCCTTAAATCACCATTACCCCCCAATGGTTTTGGGGGAAGTTCGAAGGGTTGTTCACAAGTATTTTCCTGCTTACCTCACAGCAGCAGTATATTACTTATTATATCTATGTTTGAGCAGGTTCAAAAGGCAGTGTTCTAACCCAGCAGTAGCAGCAGTGTAGCAAATCTATCCACCAAGACCAAACTTACCTACACTCCATTTACATCAATAAACACTTAAACTTTCTAGAGCCAGTCTGGGTATGTAATGGACTATGTAATCTCCTGAAGTTGATAAGAATTCCAAGTTTGACTAAAAGAGATGTACATTTATTGCAGTTTAATTTCATTTTTGCGACAAATATCATATTCAGCAACAATACATATTTCTGAAACTAGAGCTGCTTGTATTACTACAGTGATTTTATGTATGAGGTAGTCTGATTGTTAGACACAGTGTCGTTGATTTGCTTTCTGAAATCTGCACATGGTTATGATTATGATGATTATGAAACACTACTGGGCAGAAATGTTTCAGGCAGGTGTGCTTTCAAAAACATATTTTTTAACTGTTTATTTTATTAGTTTACAAAAAGCAAAGTGAGCAAAACAATATTTGGTGTGGCTAACCTTCAAACCAGCATCAATTCTTACACCTGCACACTTTGGACAATTGCACAAAGTCAAGGATTTTCAGTTTCAGGTGTATGAAAAACCTATTACACCAAGCAGGTGCAATGATCAGATTGTATATGATGGTTGACACAGTCATTAACTGAAACAAAAACAGCTGTGTAGGAGGCTTAAAACTGAAAAATGAAATGAAAATGAAATGAAATGAAATGGGTGAGGAAAGGCCAAACTCTGCTACTAAGTGGAAGACAATTTCATGTCACAGGTCATACACATTGCAAGACTGAGCACAACAAGAAGACACAAGGAAGTTATACTACATCAGCAAGGTCTCTCATAGCCAAAGATGTCAAAGTAGATGTAGAAACAAGGCTACATGACTCAACTATCCATAAAAACATAGGAACTGGGGTGCAGAAAAATGGCAGCAGGTGCTCTGGACAGAGGAGTCAAAATTGAAATATTAGCTGTAGCAGGAGGCAGTTTGTTCTCCAAATGGCTGACAAAATGAACAATAGTGAGTGTATGCAGGCAACAGAGAAGCATGGTGGAGGTTCCATGCGAGTTTGGGGTTCTATTTCTGCAAATGCATTTGGATTCAGGATTCATTCAATTCAATTAAATTTATTTGTAACGATGGACATTGTCTCAAAGCAGCTTTACAGACATATAGAAACATATACACTACCAGTCAAAAGTTTGGACACACCTTTTAATTCAATGTTTTTTGTTTAGGGATTTATTTTCTACATTCTTAAACAATACTGGAGATTTCAAAACTATGAAATAACACACATGGACTTAAGTAATCCATATATAATGACAACAAAAAACAGTCAGTTGTTATTTTAAGAAACGAAGGTCAGGTGTTCTGAAATAGAACAGTATTGTCAAGTGCATTTGCAAAACCCATGAGCACCATGATGAAACTGGCTCACATGAAGACCATCCCAGTAAAGCAAGACCAAAATTTACCTCTGATGCAGAGGAGAAGTTCATTATGACGGCTTTACAGAGCATCAGTAGTAGACATATCTCAATATCAACTGTTCAAACGAGATTATTGTGTATTTCGACCGCCTTCAGCATTGTTTTACAATGTAGAAAGAAATAAACATCAGGAAAGACCATGGAATTAGAAAATGTGTCCAAACTTTTGACTGGTAGTGTACAAATAAAATTCTAAGGGTAAAGTTAAGTTAAGTAACTATTTATCCCTAACATTTATTTCTAATGAGTAAGCCTGAGGTGGCAGTGGCAAGGAAAAACTCCCTGAGATGATAAAAGGAATAAACTTTGAGGGGAACCAGGATCAAAAGGGAAGCCATCCTCATTTGGGTGACAGTACATATGTAAATGCAATGTCCTTTCTTCAAGAGTTTATAGTCACAGGGAATTGTGCAACCAAGAGCTCCTGAGGAACTAAAAGGTCAGTGTGCCGAAAGCTGACTGATGCAAAGGCAGTTCTGGGTCATGTCCATGCAGATCTATCCCCAGCAGCATTGAGCACCACCAAGCAATGAGACTCTAACTAGGGGTAGAGCATCTGCTGGGATCAGGCAGGTCCGGAATCATAAAAAAAACAAAAGATCGCTCAGGTACTGTGGCGCAAGAACATTTAGTGCTTTATAGGTCTGTAATAGTATTTTATAATTAATGCAAAATTTGACTGGGAGCAAATGCAGTGTGGATAAGATCATCTTCTGGTTCTAGTTAGGACTCTAGCTGCTGCGTTCTTGACTAACTAGAACTTGTTTATGCTCCTACTGGAACATCCAGACAGGCATTAAGTGACGTCGTATGTCTTATCATAGAAATATTTCTAAGATGAAAGAAAGCCACCCTAGTGATAGTCACTCTGTAATCATAAAGCTTACTTCTGGCAGCATGCGAGCCAAGTATCCAAGAATCCACTTCTGTCATGTCAAAGTTAGTAACTATCCACTGTCTAAAGTCCTTTACACATTCTTCAGTCTTAATAAATTGGTGTCTCTCATCTGACTTCTCATCTGGCATCTGAAATATATAGCTTAATGGTGTCCTTAATGCTGGGAAATACAGGCAGAGACTTATCCATCATGCAATACGAATAGGGAGGTGTCTGACTGGCCCCAATTTAATCTGCAGCTGGACAATGACCACAAGCATACAACCAATGTCTTTAAGCCTAGATAACAACAAGGAGTCCTGGAAGTGATGGTTTGGCCCTCAAGTAGACCTGATCTCAATATTATCAAGTCTGTCTGGGATTACATGAAGAGACAGAAGGATTTGAGACAGAGACATGCACAGAAGATCTGTGATTAGTTTTCTAAGATGTTTGGAATAACCTACCTGCCAAGTTCTTTTACCTGCTGGATTTGCCTTCTGTTTATTCAGTTTCCATTTCATTTGATGAAATTGAATGATGAAAATAAACTATTAACACTTCTATTTTTGAAAGCATTCTTACTTTGCAACATTTTTTCACACCCGACTAAAACATTTACACAGTACTATGCATCAGATACTGTATTGTTCTTGGGATGAGCAATGTTGCATTATGATAGAAATATGATCATTTCATTCGATGTATTGTTGTTAAAACAAATTAGAATAAAAATGAGTGAAAAAAAGATTTTCCCTAAAGCTAGTCTCTATCTGTGCGTGCTTGTGATGACTTGTTTTAAGTCTACCATTGCACATCATCCTTAGCCACCTTGAGGAGAAAAGCAATAATGTAAGGATGCTGGTCATAAATTACATTTCAGCATTCGGTATCATAATTCCTACCAAGCTTTATAATATTAAGCTAAACCATTATAGGCCTTATCTCAGATGCTGATAAAACAGCCTACTGAAGAGGTCAGAGTCAACAACTGAGACAACAACCTTTCTATGAATATCTACAAAGAGGCAGGTACATGAAAACAACTGTATCATATATATATATATATATATATATATATATATATATATATATATATATATATAATGTGTGTTTATATATATATATATATATAGATATATATATATATATATATATATATATATATATATATATATATATATATATAATTTGTGTGGTGACTGTAAAATTAAGACTACAATTTGCCAGGTCTCACTCGTAGCAGCTGCTGTTTGTAGCAACATCTCAACATCCAGCTTCTACCTCTTCACATCCATGAAACATTAACTTGTCAAAGAATATTTCCAGTCAATTTGAAATAAAATACTAATGGCACAATATAGTTCTGACTTGTACATACACCAGTGTTAATTGTGAGAATTTGTCAGTTTTTACAAACCACACTGCTGGTTAAGTAAAGCACACATCATTATAATGCCTTTTTTCTAGGATCCATGTCAACTTAAATTAAGTCTTACTGATACAAAATTCAAATTGTTTTGGCCTGCATGCAGAGCTTTGTTAATATTCAGCAGGCAGAGAGCTGCTTTCTCTCTCTGTCAGTTACATCAGCTGTTGCTAGATAGGAGTGGACATCATGTCCTTGAGCACTAAATCATGGTACAGAATCTGAAAATGGAAGGTTCATTACACTTCAGAGGACCTAATTCTTTAGACATACAAATTACCATCACAAATAAAAAGAGACATTTAATTGACTCAGTCACATCTGAAACAGATTGATTCACAATGTCTCCTCATTCAATCTGTCTAAAATTCTGTAAAACAAAACTGACCTAAGAGCTAGTTTCCCAAAGGCACTGTTGAGGACAATTGACTAATAACTTTATTTAAAGCTAAGTATTTAGCCTGAGGAATAAAACACTACTAGCAAGTATGAATCTTTATTTAATTACATTAGAGATTTTATCTTAGCTTTAAATAAAGTTATTAGTCTTTATAAGAGACTGGTCATTTTAAGAGACAATGCCAAGGCATAGCAGGTACTTTTCAGACCCATTGGTTTACAGTTTGTAAAAAACCCTTGCCAGTAATCACATGAAGACTGGGGTTGTAGAACTTAGTTTTGCAAAGCTCCAGTGTGTGCTTTAGCTACTGTTTCGCAAAGCATGTGAATTGACTTCTGTTTGTAATTGTGGGGTATCATGGCTTCTGTAGTGAAAGAATTTATACTGTTTTCTGCTGAGGATTTGCCTGAGGAAAGCACAAAAGATCAATTGTTACAAATTGTAATATGAATTCCCATCAAACCTTTTAAATGGCACTGTGAAAAGCATTCTCAAGGCAAATTTGTTTGATAAAGGAGTCATTCTTGGTAAAAGTAATCCTTTATTTATATAACTTATGATTGCAGAAATAATTATTATTTACAGGGAGAGCATGAAAGAATTGAAGAACAGAAAGAATTGGAGCTGGATCCAATGAAAAAATAAAACAAGCAAAACTCGAAATGAACAACAGAATTGAAACTTAATTAAAGAAGTGAAAGTGTCAGCAAATGAGTTGATTGACAGTGGGTCAAGTTGTACTTTTAGGTTTGATATTTCTAGTATTTTGAGGTTAAAAATACTAGATCACAGACATGTTCTTCTATGCTTTAATGTCTTACTGATTCAAGAAATTGGACGAAATCAAGAAATGGAAGTCTGATATGAGACTTAAGAAATTTGTCAAGGTTTTTGTTACACATTTTGTTGGTGTTCTTCATCAAATGCCAATTCATTTGAAGAACTCATGTAACCTTCTTGTACTTTTTAAACAGGCTGAGTCTGGGTGGTTATGGTGCTAGACTACTGACTGGAAGGTTGTGAGCTCAATATCCAGTACCACCAAGCTCCTGCTTCTGGGCCCTTGAGCAAGGCCTTAACCCTCAATTGCTCAGTTGTATAAATGATATAAATGTAAGTTGCTCTGGATAAGGATGTCTGCCAAATGCCATAAATGTAAAGAAGGCCTGCCCTGCCTCCTTTTGGTAGCCAGAGAAGTTGTGTAGGAAAGCACAAGGTTCAGTCCAAATGACCTTGTGTTTGTGCCTTTGGCTATAATTCAAGACCAGTGGAAGTCCCAGGAACCACCACAAAATACCCTATGTTAGTTAGTTAAGGAAAACCTAGTACTGTCTCAGAAAAAAAGAAAAAAAGAAGACAGAAAAGTTGAATGATATGAGTACAATCCAAGTGATTAGGTTATGGTGTTGTGGAATCACTATTTCAGGTTAATTTCTGTTGTCCTTATTCTGTTGTTAATCTGTTTTTCAGAACAGAATTATCTGACTGATATGCCATACCTAAGCTGCTTTGATGGGTCTTTGAATTTGGAAGTTTCTTTGAATTTAGGAAAACACTCTTTGTGTAGTTATCCAACTCCAGTTTGTCTTGGGTAGTAACAACACTTCAGAAGGAAGGAGGTGTGCTGGAAATAGGATACTATAACTTTGGCTTAAGAATTCAGAAGCTTTGGGTAAACTGGCTGTTTTATTGGGACACTTGGATGAGACTAACTGTAAACAGTTAATAGACATCATTCAGTCTGATTGATCTCTGTTTTCAGATATACCTTCTCATATTCACTTGATTGAGCAAGATGTGGACTTTCTTCTTATAAGAGAGAAATATTAGAATCTAAGGTAGATTACATGCGGGAACATGGCATGGATAAGCCTTCTTCCTCTGTCTGAACCTCTCCATTTGTTAGTTAAAAAACCAGATTCTCTCTTCAAGCCTAGTACTGACTTATGCAAAGTAAATGCTATTACCAAGCTAGATGCAAATTATCTTCCTGTGGCTGTAACTGTATAGATCATGTTAGGGCAGCTAAATTTGTCAAAAGGTTTGACCTCGTTTACGGTTAATGGCATCTTCTTCCATCTGAAAGAGCCCAAGAGGATTGCTCTGATATTTTGTGTAAATTTCACTTCTGTATTAGCCCCACTGAACAATTTGCTTAAGGCAAGAATAAAATACATTTGGTCACCTAATTGCAGCTCCTTTACTTGGTGTGTAGTCATAAATAAAATATAATTCTGTTAAATTAATTTTATAATGTAGCCAGAGAAAAAGGGCTCTTGCATTTTAACTATCTGTGTCTGCTAATTCTGTTGCCACCAACAGGTGAAAGAAAATGAATCGCAGCATGTTAGTCACCAGGCATCATACATTTTCACAGAGAAGCCCCAGACTAGCTAACATCTGTCCACAGTCCTCAATCTATGAATCACTGGTTTCTGAGGTGCAGACGAGTGATCTTCTCCTAATGACAGCTTCCTATGGTTTCTTGGGAAAGGAGATGCTCTTTCTTAGTGCCCATTGGTTTTTCATTCATATCTATAATTTACATACAGGGACCCCATAGAACACCTTATGAAATGATAGCTATAATAATGAAGATTCAGTGGAGAGACAGACAGTAATTATCAAGCCCTGCTAATATTAATCCTAGAGTTGCAGCAAAGATGTGTGTCAAAACATGTTTAGTTGCTGAGTAGTGAGAGTTTCATCACTGACATTATTATTATTATTATTATTATTATTATTATTATTATTATTATTATTATTATTATAGAAGTATGACAAAGGGTTGAGACAGCAAATTACATCTGTGTGACAACTGTTTTTATAAGCATGACACTGGGTACAAATATAATTGCAGAGACATGCTTCCACCTAATTTGCTCTTTTTAGCTCCTTGTGAATAAATCATGAGGTATGTCCCAGGGGTCACCTTGCAGAGGACAAAAACAGTCAGACTGCCTGCATAAATTCTGAATTTATTTGGTCAATAAGTCACAGGTGAATCCTTGTCAGAGACAAAGACCAATTGGTCAAGGAATGTTTCAGGATAATTGAAATTGAGCAGTGGCAAAGTCTTGTTATGTAGAAGCAAGATCAAGTTGTAAAGTGCAAATCCTTTGCACAGAGGCAAATTAAGCCATGTTTCTAAAACAAAACACTAGAGTAGACTATAATGAGAGAAATAAAAGCATACTACGTTCCACTGCATGTTCGATTCAGTGCTCCAACCTTGCAAAAAAGCATTGTCTTTTCTCAATTTAATGCATCTCACACTGTCTATTAATAAGCATGCTTGCTATTACTATTCTGTTCACAATGGTTGGCCACCACTGTGCTCTCTGTTACTGATCCTGTTTTAAAGCCATATAATAATGTTTTAAAGTTTTAATAACATTTGTGCATGCAAAAAAAAAAAGATAACAAACATTATTTTTATTTTCCAAACTCTCCGTCAAGACCAAGACCATATTTAGAAAGACTAATGCTCAAGATCAAGTCAAGTGCAAATACAAAAGTCAATACAGAAAAAGTTTGAAGACCAGACATGAGACCTACAGCCCTCATTCATCTTTATGAACTATATAAGGCCTTACTTCATTGAGTAAATTCTTAGCCATTATTGAGCTTCATTGAGTAAGCCTAAGCCTAAACCTCCCTCCTTGTTACAAATACTATTTGTTTTTTTTACATACATAACTAATGTTAAAATTTTTGTCTATGGCTACCCTACTAGATAGTTAAAATGCCAGATATTTGTTAGCTTGTTTGGTTAATTACAATGATCAATAAATAAATACATATACAAAGCTTTTTTTACCATAACATTATTGTACTGTTGCAAACTCTGTCTGTCTGGCTGTGGCCTTGGTACTGATAAT
Source organism: Hemibagrus wyckioides (assembly GCF_019097595.1). NCBI lineage: Eukaryota > Metazoa > Chordata > Actinopteri > Siluriformes > Bagridae > Hemibagrus > Hemibagrus wyckioides. Next base: position 10,586,334 of record NC_080737.1, on the reverse strand, counting down.
ACAAAGAACCCTGGCAATAACTATACAAAAAATACATTGTCTGATTTTGACAGCTTTGCATTAACTGTGCAGATTTGCCCTTATTGACACAATGTACTCATCTGCCAGATTTGGACCTGGCCTCATAGTGTAATCTGGCCCCTTATGGATGACATTCTGGTTAACTTCATTAATTAAAAGTTGTGGGTGTGGTCATATGCCTACTGTTAATCAACTTAATACAATAAAATATTGCAGTATGTGTGGAATGCACTGGCAATATGTTTGCTATTTTACTGCTAACATTGAAACAGTGCCTCTAAATTGTTGACACCTCCAACATAGGGTCCTGATATCAGTACCAGGGTCCTAAAGTCGTATGCTATCCAGCTGTATAGTATCCTACAATATCCTACATCTTTCACCAAAGCCTGATACAAGAAAGGATACTACATACAGTGCTATGGAAAACATCTTGTTTAGTAATGGTACCTAAGAAAGCCATCCTATATGAGCTTTAGACTAGTTGTCCTTACATCACACATCATGTCATTCTGGACAGACAGGTTTTGGCTTACCTCGGACCACAGATGAAACATGCTTTAGGATCCGCTTTAGTTTGCAGATCAGCCTTATGTGATTGTGGATAATACTGTGAACTACCCGTTGTAGCATGCTTACTCTCATCTGAATGGTAGGAGTAAGACCCCCCCCCCACCATTGTCTGTGACTGTCTATCCGTATCTTTACTTAACAATCAGTGTATTTGTTGATCTGTATTTGCATTTAAATTTAGTATTATACTGTTGTAAAATAATGTCCCTCACAGAATCTATATTTATATTATAAGCTTTTTACTGTCAAAGGCAATGACCTTGATGGAAAGCAATGTTTATTCTGCAAAAGGAAAATTTGCATTACACTTTGCCTGCCCATAGCAAAATGCAGTGAGCATCCTGTGACTGATGTCCATTTCAAATATGCATGATCAACATCAACAGATTATATGAAAAAAAAAAAAAACGGGCCAAAGGGCAGAGACAGTGTGAACAACTGCATTATGGCACTTTAAGCTCCTCTGTCGTGTAGCTGCTATAACCATCTGCAACACTTTCTTCTACCAAAGACATGACCATAAAATTACATGGATCCATGGGTCCAATCATGGCCATACAATTCACTACGTAATCATCCACACATGTGACATGCGAGATATCTGCAATATCCAGGAGAAGGAAGTGCAGAGTGTGATGCTCATCACAGAGGAATACTTTTACACATCACAGATTGTTGCAAACTGAAGATGCTCTTTCAATGAATTCTTTGTGGCATTTTTTGCAATCAAATATTAACTTTATTTTAATTTACTTTAAAACAGGTTGAAACACAAGTAGATTGTGCTATCACACTTAGAGAACCACTTTTCATGATGCAGGCACAGTTGTCTCTCGCATGTGTAGATTCAATCCTTGCTGCTATGAGCTCATCAGGCTAGTCCAACTGACAAATCAAATTTGGCTGCATTACAGATCCCAACAACTGTTCACTTCACATTAAACCCTGCAGTGAAGTTAAAATGAATTTGCTAGACCTAGGAACAGATGATGAAATGGACAAGAAAAAAAATCTGTCCCAGAACGCAATATCTCTACATGATAATGATATTGTATTACTGCTGAACAAAAGAAAAATTCTCTACATTTACATCTTTTCTGTAAAAGATGCAGTATCTTACTGTTTTGTGGAAATTCAGTAAAAGACTGTTAATAATTATCTATAAATTTTACTGTAGATGTTTACAGTGTAGATTTTGGTAGTAATGTGCATGTCTAAACTTTATCCTATAAAATGTGAACTCATCCGTAAATGTATTTTTTACAGTTAAGATGTTCCTAAAGTTCTTAATTAACACATTGTATTAGATTTGAGTTTATTGTAAATGCTAATTGTATTTAGATAGATCTAATTGTATTAAAATAGATCAATCGCACCATGCACATGCAAATCACAGGGCACTAAGTGGGTCAATACACCATGAAAAGTGATGAAAAATATCAGGCAATATCAGGCAAAAAATTCAGACTATTAATTTAAAACCATATTATTTGATAGATAATCATTTAGATAATATAGCTATTTCTGATCAGAGCTTAGAGTGCTTCACTCCACTTCAAGAGCCTGATCTAATTTCACTAATTTCTTCTTCAAAATCTTCTACCTGCATCCTAGATCCTTTACCCACATCTTTCCTTAAACAGATATTACCAGTAGCTACTGAACCCCTTCTAAAAGTGATTAATTCTTCTCTAAGCACTGGCTATGTGCCTAAATCTTTTAAGCTAGCAGTTATCAAACCCTTGATTAAAAAACCGGACCTCGACCCGTCAGCTGTCTAACTATAGACCGATATCAAACCTGCCCTAGAAAAGGCTGTAGCACAGCAGTTATGTTCAGACCTGCATAGAAATAACATTTATGAAATGTATCAGTCAGGATTTAGGCCTCATCATAGCACAGAGACAGCACTGGTTAAAGTGTTAAATGACCTGTTACTGGCTTCTGATCAGGGTTGTGTCTCCCTACTGGTGTTACTCGATCTTAGTGCAGCTTTTGACACCAATGACCACACTGTTCTACTTGATAGACTAGAACATGTTGTTGGTGTTAAAGGAACAGCCCTCTCCTGGCTCAGGTCTTATCTGACTGACCGATATCAGTTTGTAGATCTAGATGGTGACTTCTCCATGCATACCAAGGTTATGTTCGGTGTTCCACAAGGTTCTGTCTTAGGCCCACTGCTTTTCTCCCTATATATGTTACCCCTTGGTGCAATTATTCGTAAACATGGTATTAGCTGACACACAGCTATATGTTTCAGCTAAATCAGATGAGAGACACCAGCTTATTAAGATAGAAGAATGTGTAAAGGACATTAGACATTGGATGGCCACTAACTTCCTCCTGCTTAATTCGGACACCACAGAGGTGCTTGTACTAGGACCACAGGCAGTTAGAAGTGAGCTTTCTGATTACAGAGTAATTGTGGATGGTCTTTTGATTTCATCTTGTCCAGCAGTAAAAGATCTTGGTGTGATTATTGATTCTGGTCTTTCATTCGAAGCTCATGTAGATAATATCACTAGGGTAGCCTTCTTCCATCTTAGGAATATTGCTAAGATAAGAAATATGTTGTCGCTTCATGATGCAGAAAAATTAGTTCATGCTTTTGTTACCTCTAGGTTGGATTATTGTAATGAATTACTATCTGGATGTTCCAGTAGGAGCATACACAAGCTCCAGTTAGTCCAGAATGCAGCAGCTAGAGTCCTCACCAGAACCAGAAGATATGAACACATCACTCCTATTTTAGCCACACTACATTGGCTCCCAGTCAAATTTCGCATTGATTATAAAATACTGTTACTAACCTATAAAGCACTAAATGCTCGCGCCACAGTACCTGAGCGATCTTTTAGTCTTTTATGATCCACCACGCCTACTCCGATCAAAGGGTGCTGGTTACTTGGTAGTACCTCAAGTAGCAAAGGCTACAGCAGGGGGCAGAGCTTTCTCTTTCAAAGCCCCAAAGTTATGGAACAGCCTTCCAATTAGTGTTCGGGATTCAGACACAGTCTCAATGTTTAAGTCTAGGCTGAAGACACATTTGTTTAGTCAAGCTTTTAATGTATAGTTTTCTTAGGTAAAGGAGCAGATCTGGAAGGTTCATGGTCATAGAGTGTTTGGTGTACTGGGATGTGTTGGATGCTGTCATCTTACCACCCTCGCAAGTCGCTCAGGTTTGCTGACTGTGAAGTGGTTGGATGCTTTATGTCCCGGGAAGCCTTCATGTCTGTGACCTTCTGGCTCTCCCTTTTAGTTATGCTGTCATAGCTAGTGTTGCCGGAGTCCCTGCCCCGCACTTTACACATAATTCTACACTGTCTTTAAGCATCACATGATCAGAAACTTAATATCTTTCTCTTTCTCTCTCTACCTTCTCTGTCGAGCTATACACCCCACTCCTGAGCTCCCAGTGTTTGCCAGTTTCCAGTGTGACTGCTGCCCTACCCCTGGTCGGAGTCTCGCCGCTTGATGGTGCCCACTGATGCTGTGGATGGATCTGTGTGGCCCAGGAGACAGCCATGGACAGAGCCACTTGGGGACTTTCACACCATCACAGATATGCCATTACATCTGTCAGCCCGTGACAGCAAAGAACTAGTGTTTATAATGACCTTAGAAACTACAATGACCTAATAGTTCCTCATGGGTCATTGATTGCTGTTGTAGAAAGGACATTAATCAGCTACAGTTACATTATTTTCTGTTTAGTGTCACCCAAATGAGGATGGGTTCCCTTCTGAGCCTGGTTCCTCTCAAGGTTTCTTCCTTTCCATCCCAGGGAGTTTTTCCTTGCCACCATTGCCACAGGCTTGCTCATTAGGGATAAAATAGGATAAAATAGTCTAATTATAGAATTTAATAATTTATTCTTATTTCTAGTTAATTAGTTATTTTTTATTTTTTATTATTATTTTTCATTTTCCCCTCCCCTTTCTCTGTTTTCTTCTTTTGTAAAGCTGCTTTGAGACAATGTTCATTGTAAAAGGCGCTATACAAAATAAATTGAATTGAATTGAATTGAAAAAGAATTATATCAGGAGTATTTATTCCTAAAATGGATGGTTTGATCCCAAATACACTATATTGCCAAAAGTATTCGCTCACACATCCAAATAATCAGAATCAGGTGTTCCAATCACTTCCATGGTCACAGGTGTATAAAATCAAGCACCTAGGCATGCAGACTGTTTTTGCAAACATTTGTGAAAGAATGGGTCGCTCTCAGGAGCTCAGTGAATTCCAGCGTGGAACTGTGATAGGATGCCACCTGTGCAACAAATCCAGTCGTGAAATTTCCTCGCTCCTAAATATTCCACAGTCAACTGTCAGCTGTATTATAAGAACGTGGAAGTGTTTGGGAACGACAGCAACTCAGCCACGAAGTGGTAGGCCACGTAAACTGATGGAGCGAAGAGGTCACCAACTTTCTGCAGAGTCAATCACTACAGACCTCCAAACTTCATGTGGCCTTCAGATTAGCTCAAGAACAGTGCGCAGAGAGCTTCATGGAATGGGTTTCCATGGCCGAGCAGCTGCATCCAAGCCATACATCACCAAGTGCAATGCAAAGTGTCGGATGCAGTGGTGTAAAGCACGCCGCCACTGGACTCTAGAGCAGTGGAGACGCGTTCTCTGGAGTGACGAATCGCGCTTCTCCATCTGGCAATCTGATGGACGAGTCTGGGTTTGGCGGTTGCCAGGAGAACGGTACTTGTCTGACTGCATTGTGCCAAGTGTAAAGTTTGGTGGAGGGGGGATTATGGTGTGGGGTTGTTTTTCAGGAGCTGGGCTTGGCCCCTTAGTTCCACTGAAAGGAACTCTGAATGCTTCAGCATACCAAGACATTTTGGACAATTCCATGCTCCCAACTTTGTGGGAACAGTTTGGAGCTGGCCCCTTTCTCTTCCAACATGACTGTGCACCAGTGCACAAAGCAAGGTCCATAAAGACATGGATGACAGAGTCTGGTGTGGATGAACTTGACTGGCCTGCACAGAGTCCTGACCTCAACCCGATAGAACACCTTTGGGATGAATTAGAGCGGAGACTGAGAGCCAGGCCTTCTCGTCCAACATCAGTGTGTGACCTCACAAATGCGCTTCTGGAAGAATGGTGAAAAATTCCCATAAACACACTCCTAAACCTTGTGGACAGCCTTCCCAGAAGAGTTGAAGCTGTTATAGCTGCAAAGGGTGGACCGACGTCATATTGAACCCTATGGATTAGGAATGGGATGTCACTTAAGTTCATATGCGAGTCAAGGCAGGTGAGCGAATACTTTTGGCAATATAGTGTATGACTATGGAATTACACAGGGATGCTAAATGAGTTATAGCAATGTATCCAACCTTTGTAATTCCATGCAGACAGTGCGGGGTTTGCAGTGTCCAGAACTAATGACAGGAAAACATAGCTGACAGTAAACAAGGATAATCAAGGACAACCCCTCACACTGCTACTGCACCAAAGAAAAGCTCACAAAAGGATACTGACCTGTGGCGCAACACCTCTCTGACTAATGCTGTCATATACGTGTTAACTTACTGATAAAAGAGCACAAAAAGATCAAAATTTTATATCATGTTGGTAGGTATACAGTAAAGACAGGCATGAACAAATATTCTTGTCTTTTACCCTTTCTAATATATGAAGTTTAGTCTGTGCTATTCACTGCAGAAAACTGAACTAATTATTTTCCTGGGGCTGTCATGTCATAGAAAGAAAACTTTTCTTACATGATGGTGATATTCAAATAGGACCCTAAATGACCTTAAATAACCCTTAATTGAAATACCCTTAGGATATGCAAACCTTTGGAACATGAATATATGTATTTTTATATGCCAGCCTGATTTCAGGGAATGACTGATTGCAGTAATTCATTTGCATGATGTTCCACAGTACCTTTGCCCTGGAATATTTGTTGGTTTTGTTGATTGAAAAAATTTCAAAACATCTTCCAAAAATCCACTCACCTAAAAATCATTGTTTTCTTTCATTTGTTTCACTCACCTGCCATTATATTAGGAACACCTTTTGTTTCATGCAATTAACCAATCAGCCAATCATGTGGCAACATTGCAGTGTACAAAACCATCATGCAGATACTGGTCAAACATCAAAATAGAAAAAAAATATGGCATGTTTTATGTGGGCTGATATGAGCATTTGAGAAGCTGCTGACCCGCTGGGATTTTTCTATGTACAGTCATTTCTAGAGTTCCCACAGTCTGGTGTGAAAAATAAAAACATCTCACTGTTTATCTGAATGACAGGTGTTTAATGTAAACACATTATTATTGAGCCTTTATGTGCCTGCATTATGATCCTAAACATGTAAATATGCACAAGATATTTGTTGCATACTACCAAATATTAATTAGAAACACACATTCATGCACAGTGCTACCATCTATACTCTGTTGGGCATCAAGAGCACTGTATGAGTTAATACACTGATTCAGATATTCTCATAAAATCTTTTACATTTAAATATTATTTAGATGCTAAAGGAATTTGTAAAAGTTTGTTTTTTCAGACAATGTAGTATCAGGGAAAGTTGTTTCACTTACTATTCTGCATTGAACTTACACTTTTGGAGCACAGCTGTATTGCAAGTCACAATATATAGCCTGTGTATATTTACCCCTCAATTAGTTGTACAATGTGTTACCACTGTGACAAACATTTGAACATCCACATAGAAAATGGCCTTGTCCAAGGCAGTATCCCCAAAGTAATTTTGTGTGGCAAACTGAAGCCCTGCAGAGTCCACTGATAAAACCTTCGACAGTTTCTGATCTGCTGGTTTAAAATATTACGTTTTTGTAATTAGATATGACTCTGGTTACTGGCTAAATATACTTATGTGTCTTAAATATAAAATATTTAAATATTTTCTAATCTAAAATAAATGCTATTTTGTACACTAAATCAAAAGCAAGCCGTATAAGGCATAATATTATGACTACCTGCCTAATATTGTGTTGGTCCCTCTTTTGCTGCCAAAACAGGCCTGACCTGTTGAGGCATGGACTCCACTAGATCTCTGAAGGTGTGCTGTGGTATCTGGCACCAAGATGTTAGCAGCAGATCCTTTCTCTAAAGTTCTCTAAGTTGAGAGGTGGGGCCTCTGTGGATCGGACTTGTTTGTCCAGCACATCCCCCAGATGCTCGATTGGATTGAGATCTGGGGAATTTGGAGGCCAAGTCAACACCTCAAAATCATTGTTATGCTTAACAAACCATTTCTGAACCATTTTTGCTTTGTGCCATGGCGCATTATCCTGGTGAAAGAGGCCACAGTCATCAGGGAATACCGTTTCCATGAGAGGGTGTAGATGGTCTGCAACAATGCTTAGGTAGGTGGTTCATGTCAAAGTTCAATTCAATTCAATTTGTTTTGTATAGCGCCTTTTACAATGAACATTGTCTCAAAGCAGCTTTACAAAAGAAGAGAAACGGAGAAAGGGGAGGGGAAAAAATGAAACTCCGACCAGGGGTAGGGCAGTGGTCACAATGGAAACTGGCAAACACTGGGAGCTCAGGAGTGGGGTGTATAGCTCGAAAGAGAAAGACAGAGAGAGAAGGAGAAAGATAGTAACATCCACATGGACAACAGGACCCAAGGTTTCCCAGCAGAACATTGCCCAAAGCATGACCCTACCTCCACCAGCTTGCCTTCTTCCCATAGTGCATGTGGTGCCATGTGTTCCCCGATAAGCGATGCGCACACACCCGGCCATCCACATGATGCAAAAGAAAACATGATACATCAGACGAGACCACCTTCTTACATTGCTACATGATACAGTTCTGATGCTCACATGCCCATTGTTAGTGCTTTCAGCAGGGTACTGGGGTCAGCATGGGCACTCTGACTGTTCTACAGCTATGCAGGCCCATACACAACAAACTGTGATGCACTGTGTATTCTGACACCTTTCTATCAGAACCAGCATTAATTTCTTCAGCAATTTGATCAACAGTAGCTTGTCTGTTTGATCAGACCACATGCGCCAGCCTTTGCTCCCCACTTGCATGTGCATGAATACTTTGATCTTTTCACTTTTTCAAAGATTAGTCAAGCAATAAACCTGATGAAGCATTTTAAGAAAAATCAATAAGTCTAATTGAGATAATAATGAAAATGACGAATTGAATCTAATTGTTATTCAACATTCATTCTGTGTAGATTGATGGTTAATGTTATCTTCTTGTTTTTTTTACTCTCCTTCTCCTACCCTGGGTTTATGGATAGGCTGCAATTTAAAAAAGCATTTAAATAACAAAATGTAATTTTCTGCAGTTATACCATTATGAGTGTGGCATAGCTGGGAATGAAGGAGTCTGAAATAGTCTATTAACAATTCCATGTCAGTGTGCTACTGATCAAAAGAAGAGAACATTAGACGTTTTAGACATAGGGGTATAACAGGACTTCAATATACTTACTTGCAGATGTTTCTTGATCTGCAGATAAAAACCCTTGAGTGGCCAGTGGGAAGATAAGGCTAGCACTCTGAGACAGAGCTTTACAGAGAGTAATAAAAGACATGCTACAACACGCTTAACTGTTTTTTTCGTTTAATTTTTTTAAGTGGTCTCAAAAAAGCTCTGCTTTGTGTGAGACTGTAGATCATTTCAGAGGTCATATCATTAAATTAACCTGAAACAAGTATTTATCAGCCGTGTCAAAACGCTACTTTTCATTAGGTGCACACAAAGGACACCCCCACATACAAACATACAAGCTTAAGTATAATCATGTTAAATTTATTTTAAATGTCTCTGCTCATCTGCATAAAAAATGGCTTAAAACAGGCTCAATCACACATGTAATGCTGGCACAGAATGCTTAAAAGAAAGTTCGCGTCCCTTTTAAGTGCATGTGAGCGCACGCGCCACGAAGAGGGACCTGGGTGCATTTGACAAGGAGGGTCCGAGAGTGCGAGCAAGACGCAGCGATTCCCCTTCATCGTCGGGGTCAGCATTTGTAGAGTGGCTTGCCAGCGCTTTATTAGGAAATCAGTGTATCCATCGCGGTGTTTTCGTTGCATCCAACATTGAAGAACGTATTTAAAACGGCTGATGGAAAAACTTGATTAAACATGCATGTCGGGAACGATTCCAGCAACTCGAACTGCAGTGACTAGAGGACTACCTGTAGGATTTCAGCGGTTTAGGAGAAAAGAGCTCTATACACATTGTACTTTACGCGGTGTCCTCAACGTTCATCTTTTCATTTAATATGTCTAGGTACTTATCCTTTGCAAACAGACCTAAACCCTCATAAAACCAGACCTTGCTAACGTCTGAGCACGTTCGAATCGGTTGCTTCTCAATCCTAATCGCCCTGTGCATCCCTTCGCCATTTTATCGGACAGAAACCTGAAAGATTTACAGAGACCAACCACTTCCATGGAGTGAGCGTCACTCGGTCCGTTTTCTCCTCATCAAAACCGAAGGAGTAAATCATTGTTTAGTGAGATTTCCACCGAACGTCATGTAGGGAATCCGCAGTGTCCAAAGCACGGCGCACTGTGTGAAGTCTGAGCTGTTGTCATCGCAGAGATGCCGGTGCGCGCCGTGCCCACCAGGTTCATGTACAGGGGACTCTGCTCGGTGCCAGACATCCTCTCTTACGGGACTCCTGTCAGCCTCCCTGATGATGAAGTGGAGGGTAAGAGTTTTTTTTGTTTGTTTGTTGTTGTTGTTGTTTTTTTGTTTGTTTTTTTAGAAGTGTTGCTAATACTGTTGTTGGCTATAGTTGCCATCATCGTGGAGAGACCCAGAGTCCCGCAGTCTGATTACATTATTGTCGGATTCTTTATAGCACTTGCATTTGTAGCGCACTAATGTGATACAATTAGAAGAAGATAGCGCGAAACAAGAAATGTTTGAAATATTTGGCTGATATCAGTAACCCCTTTCCCCTTACTCATCCTTGACTGAAGTCATTTTACACTGACCTAACACACTGATCTATTCTTGATAATTAATTCATTAGAGAATGTGGTCTGATGGTTACTATTATTTACAAAGACACTGAATTCTACCCACCAAAGTCATGGGGAACGTCACATAATGTTTTACAAATCTAGCTGATAATATTCTAACTAGGCTTGTTTATTTCTGCCTTTATTAATGTGCTTTACAATGACCAAAACTTGGCTGTGTTGAGTAAAGTCCTATATTAACTTACATTATTTAATGCTGAGGCCAAATTTATGTGTATAAAAAGAGATATACAGTGGTTTCTTGTTCAATATATTTCCAGTTCATATACCCACTTCATTTACACACAGTCTTTGATGTAGTGCTTATAAATATGACCAAAAATATGTAGTCATAAAAATAAACAAAATATATGTTTAAAAAACAAATTGATAGGGAAAAGTATTCCAAAGTAACTACAGCTTTGAGGCTTCTATGGTAATAAGCAGCATTGTGGTTCAGTTTTGGCAAATCTCTCTAATTTACCAAGGTTAATAGGATCCCTCTGATGAACTTGCAATTTCAAATCCTTACATTTTTCAATGGGATTCAAGTCACACTATTGGTTATGCAATGCAAAGTCTCCTTTGGTAAGAATAAAAGCTTGGTACACCTGTCTAGGGATGATCAGTTGTGATGATAAGATAAGTGACCACAGAGTGACCTCTTTGGATTTGTGTCCTGCTTCTTCCATTAATTGAGGCTATTCTTACAGCAAAGGGAGATATTCTTCATTGTGGACCAACAAATCATCCACATACTGAATCAAGCATTCAGGCTTAAAAAACGGTTCCAATATTTTTGCTAAACAGAACAGGTGAATTTACAGAACCTTGCGGAAGGACATTCCAAGAGCTCCATGTATTTTTAAGCTTTACAGCAATCATGTATTGGCATTCTGGGTGTATTGGAATTGACCAAAAACCATTGGACATGTCAAGATCTGAAAGTTCGCCTCTGGTATAAGAAATTCTAAGATATCAGGGACAGAGGTCACTACAGGTGCACAAGTGGGTGTATATTTGTAATTTCTTACACTGTTGGACAGATGGCTTCAAATTTGTCTCAAGAATATTCTGGTATAAAGTGGAGTTTATCTTTGTCTCAAGGTCAAGGACTGCAAGGTCCTGTGGCTGCAAAACAAGCCCAGACAAACACCCTGTCCCCATCCCCCATGCCTGACAGCTGGTATGGGGTGTTTGGGGCCATACCCTGTTTTTGCCAAACTGTACTGTGCATGATGACCAAACATCCCCACCTTAAGTTCAAAGGATATTGACCACATAATTCAATTCAATTTTATTTGTGTAGAACATTTAACAACAGGTATTGTTGCAAAGCAGATTGACATTGACAACATTGCAAATTATAACATTTCATAAAATGTTAATTATTAATCAGAATCAATTCATTTTAATATGACACATTAAATTGAAGTTTATCCCTAATGAGCAAGCCAGAGGTAATGGTGGTAAGGGAAAACTCCCTGAGATGATATGCAGAAAAAACCTTGAGAGGAACCAGACTCAAAACGGAACCCATCCTCATCTGGGTCAGACTGGATAGTGCAATTATAAAATAATTTTGATGTTATACGATTTATGTACTGTATGATCTAAAAGTCCAATAGCAGAATGAGTAGAGGAGATTAATTCATTTGAGCCTAAAACAGAACTTTATGGAACACCAAACTACCTTGCTATGCTTAGAGAAGTTGCCATTACTGGAGTTGTTTTAGTCCTATGATGAAACCTAAATCCAGACTATAACACATTTCATAAATGCTATTGCTATGTAGGTAGGAGCACAGGTGCTGTGCTACAACCTTTCCTAGGATCTGTTAGATAAAGGGGAGTTTTGACATTGGCCTGTAGTTGGACAGCTGACAGAGGTTGAGTTTGGATCTTTTAATTAGTGGTTTGATAACTGCTTCTTTAAAATTTAGTTGTATAGTCAATGCTAATGGAAGAATCGATTGTTTCTAGAAGGATTTTTATTGCTTCTGGTACTGAAGAAACATACACTATATTGCCAAAAGTATTCGCTCACACATCCAAATAATCAGAATCAGGTGTTCCAATCACTTCCATGGTCACAGTTGTATAAAATCAAGCACCTAGGCATGCAGACTGTTTTTACAAACATTTGTGAAAGAATGGGTCGCTCTCAGGAGCTCAATGAATTCCAGCGTGGAACTGTGATAGGATGCCACCTGTGCAACAAATCCAGTCGTGGAATTTCCTCGCTCCTAAATATTCCACAGTCAACTGTCAGCTGTATTATAAGAACGTGGAAGTGTTTGGGAACGACAGCAACTCAGCCACGAAGTGGTAGGCCACGTAAACTGACGGAGCGGGGTCAGCGGATGCTGAGGCGCATAGTGCGAAAAGGTCGCCAACTTTCTGCAGAGTCAATCGCTACAGACCTCCAAACTTCATGTGGCCTTCAGATTAGCTCAAGAACAGTGCGCAGAGAGCTTCATGGAATGGGTTTCCATGGCCGAGCAGCTGCATCCAAGCCATACATCACCAAGTGCAATGCAAAGCATCGGATGCAGTGGTGTAAAGCACGCCGCCACTGGACTCTAGAGCAGTGGAGACGCGTTCTCTGGAGTGACGAATCGCGCTTCTCCATCTGGCAATCTGATGGACGAGTCTGGGTTTGGCGGTTGCCAGGAGAACGGTACTTGTCTGATTGCATTGTACCAAGTGTAAAGTTTGGTGGAGGGGGGATTATGGTGTGGGGTTGTTTTTCAGGAGCTGGGCTTGGCCCCTTAGTTCCAGTGAAAGGAACTCTGAATGCTTCAGCATACCAAGACATTTTGGACAATTCCATGCTCCCAACTTTGTGTGAACAGTTTGGAGCTGGCCCCTTCCTCTTCCAACATGACTGTGCACCAGTGCACAAAGCAAGGTCCATAAAGACATGGATGACAGAGTCTGGTGTGGATGAACTTGACTGGCCTGCACAGAGTCCTGACCTCAACCCGATAGAACACCTTTGGGATGAATTAGAGCGGAGACTGAGAGCCAGGCCTTCTCGTCCAACATCAGTGTGTGACCTCACAAATGCGCTTCTGGAAGAATGGTGAAAAATTCCCATAAACACACTCCTAAACCTTGTGGACAGCCTTCCCAGAAGAGTTGAAGCTGTTATAGCTGCAAAGGGTGGACCGACGTCATTTTGAACCCTATGGATTAGGAATGGGATGTCACTTAAGTTCATATGCGAGTCAAGGCAGGTGAACGAATACTTTTGGCAATATAGTGTAGGTAAGGCATCTAGTATACAAGTTGATGATTTGGAAGAACAAATTTGTGAAATTAGAAAAAATATCTCGAGGGGGAATAAAACATTGTAAATGCTAGTCTAGTAATATTGTTACCTGCAGGGTTTGCTACTAAATTGTTAGCTTTCAAATTATAGTGAGAGGAATTTAATACTATATACTCATTTGGTTTAATCCACCTATCTGTTAAACATAGTACACTGAACTCCTGATCTGAACTCCTGATCAGTAACAATAAGTGCTTTGTATGTAGAAGATCTAAGGCTTAACAGTTCTCAGATCAAATGTTGCATGTCACCTGACTATTTCCTGTATCATAACTTTGACCTTGCCTTACATTTTGGATTTGTTTGCCTATTCTTTTAATATAACTCTGAATTGTCATTGTCTGACAATTAGACTTACAGTCACATTTCCAACTTTCCATACTCATGCACTTTCTGCAATAAAATACCATCCATCTATCATTATAACAATTTATTTTATTTTCATAGCAATTTTAACAATGGTCATTATTGCAAACAGCTCACTAGGTCACAAATTCACAAAAAGTATAAAATTAGCCCTAATGAGCAAGCCAGAGGCAACTGTGGCAAGGAAAAACTCCCTGAGACAATATTAGAAAGAAACCATGAGAGGAAACAAGCCTCAAAAGGGACCCATCCTCATCTGGGTGACATTGGATAGTGTGAATGTAAATAATTCCCCTTCTATTACTGTACCTTACATAGTCAATACAGATGACTAATCAGTAGTTTTTTGAGAATTTTAAACATGCTTGTGATCATGAAATGGTTAAGGACAATATACATTGTGTGCAGAGTAGGGACTCTGGTAAGGCTAGCCTGAAAGCCAGCCACTTCGCTGTCAAAAAACAAATATCAATTTGCAGAAACAGGTTTGTGTGATCTGTTTGACTTTGATTGTGGAATTAATGTTGGCACCAGATGGGCTAGTTTGATTTTTTCATGAAATGCTGATCTTCTGGGATTTTCATACACAACAGTCTCTATCGTAACTCAAATAATCACTCTTTACAACCATGGTGAGCCGAGAAGCGTCTCAGCATGCACAAAACATCAAACCTTGAGGTGAATTGGCCACAACAGCAGAAGACCATATTGGGTTCCACCTCCGTTACCCAAGAGCAGGAATCTGAGAGTATGATGAGCTCAGACTCAAAGAAACTGGACAGTTTGTCACCTGGTCATTAATTGTCCAGTTTTGCTGAGTATGCTTTTGATAGTGTCAGATACTGATTCTTTGCTTGACAGGAGTAGCTGATGTGCTCTTCTGCTGTTGTTTTTGATATATTGTGCATTCTAAGATTCTTTTCTGCTTACCGCAGTTGTGAAGAGAGCTTATTTAGGTTATTATAGTCTGTTAATATAGTTAATATAGCATGTTTTAAGTTTAGTTAGTTGACTTATTTTAGGACTAGGTGGGGCTATAACGAAAAAATCATCAAAGTTCTCATAAATCTTCAACTGCTTAACCTGAAGTCATCATTTATTTGAAATACGATTCCTTGTAGAAGTCATCTAAGCGTGAGAACTGTATTGCTTTTTGAATACTCTTGAATATAAAAAATATTGGTGTCATTTTTTCACAAGATGTGCTATATAGTGTCTGATCCAACAGTAGCCACTTGCTACATGCGGACTTCATGGGCTATATGGAGCAGTGTCTACATAAATATTGTAGAAATATGATTTTATTTTGGAGCTCAGTAAGGCAGTTTAGGCTACTGGAGATTTTGATCAGGCTGGGAGTAGCTGATACGTGGCAATCTTTCCCTCAAGGATTCCATATTTAGGTGCAAGACTTTATTTAATTTTTTTTGTTTGTTTTATTCTGTGAAATCATGATAGACACACAATTCAAGCTTCTTTCAAGCTCATAAGCTACAAATAAAAAAGCAGAAAATCACATTCAGGTTGTGAACTCCCCATTCTACTATATAACAGGGGTATTCTATATAATTATAAGATATTTCAATATACAGTATATATTTCAAATGTGGGTATAGCCCCACATCACACTGCCTGCTACAAATACGTCAGGACAGTGCTCCTTTTTAAACTGCTATTAATTTTTACAAAAGTGGTTGTGGTCTGCTATTGGATAGGTGAGACCTTTGACATACTGCTGGATGGTTAGATAAATGGATTATCAGATTTTACTTTTCAGGAGGCCAGGAAGAAATAATGTTAAGACACATTACACTTGTGTTAAACTCATGGCCACTGATGACCCACTTCCTCATTCAATCACAAAAACAATATTGAAACAGAAGCTAGTACAATACTACACTATTTTCTTGCTGTCTAGAATTAACAGCAGATCCACACGTGTAGTGACCACTTACGTTCTTTACTTGCCACTTTACAGTGCTGCTTTAGCTCACAGCACTGAAACATAGGTTAAAATCAACACATACTTTTTCTGCTGCACTTGATGCAAATCAGACCCTCACCTGAAAACGTTTTAGAATAGTATCAGGTGTAGGTATGGTCCAGAAATTATTCACTAAATTTACTATAAAAACAAAATCACCATGTGGCACAAGTTTGTTGATTAAATCATTCTGCATGATTGCATGAGCTTCTGTCAACCAATTTACCCTAAAATATAGCTAAAAGCAGCTAGTTAAGGGTACCAAGCACCTTCTGTCCCCAGCCCTAGCAGTGGAGGAAGACCAAGATCCATTGGGACAATCAGTGCTTATTCCAGTAAAGATATACTAAATTTGAAGGCCAGAGGTCAAGCTGTTATCAGCTTGTGAGATATCACCTCACTTCCTGTTAACAGTAGCCCTCTCAAGTTTCAAATGATCAAACCTTGTTTCTCAACATCAGCATGTTTCTAAATTTAAATGTTGTGAATTTAATGTCAGTATATTAAACTGCTGTTGAGAGATGTCCATACATCTTGTAAGGTGACTTTTTATGGATTAAACATCACAGATATAAAAAATCTTTATCTTGTCTGCCTTTTTTAAATGAATCTCATGATGTCTAATTCAATTTCATGTAGCAAAAAAACTTTTATTGAATTTCAACATGGCCACCTTCTTGTTGGCAGATCACAAATTTATCACATGCTTAACTCTGAGTACCTTCCTAGGAATCAAGAGAATGGCAGGTTAATCGGTTATAAAGTTATAGTCAGGGAATTTAGACAAAGTTTCTTTGATTTTTTTGAAAACCCACCATACTGTAGCTGAGATATGCCCTCACTTGCTATGTGGTGACTTGACCAACAGATTCATTTGAGCAGAACTTTTGTTCTGGTTGGGCACCCAAAGCACTTATCCAACTTCCATAGTTATTTGAAAAAAACTGTGGTAGAAGAAGTAAAAAAACTTTTTTTTTTTTTGTAAAGACCATAAAGAGAATCAAGATAAACATTTTTTTTCCAATCTTGAAGGGTTCAAAAGTTATGAGCAGTTTTACAAATTGGCAAATTACAGTGTGATCTAGAGGTGCTTCATTTATCTAAACGTTTTGGTCAACATACATCACAGTGCATATATATGTCATCAATTCCTGCTTGGCAGTTTCACCATCAAATTTATTTTTGCTTCATGACCAACAATGCTGCAAAAACCTACTGTAGATGTTTCAAATCTGTAATGACCACTAATAATAATAATAATAATAATAATAATAATAATAATAATAATAAATGTCAATTATAATAGTAAGTATTTATGTTAAATAAATTAAGTTAAGTAAATTGTGGTGTCTCAATCATTTTCTCTCTGATAATTTTGTTTCTTAACTCTTAAGTGAATGAATGGTAAATTGGGAAACTGGATGAACTACAAATCACCTAATGACTGCTGACCTCCTCCCCATACCACATTTCCAAAACAAAGACTTTGCTTGCTTAGTACACATCAAATAATGTTAAAGAGAATCATAATCATGATCTCACAGCACAGCATAACAATCCAAACCATGTAGTAATATTTCTCTGAATGGGCTACCCATAACCATACATACACCTGAAATCTCATAACACAGTAAAAAGAACTTTAAACTCATGTAGAATACTAATGTGTATGATATTAAAATGATAGCCTTTTTCATTGCAGAAACATTGTTAAGCTAAGACGTATTGTATACTTCATGCATTACTACCACAAATTAAAACTGCTACCAAACAGTGATGCAGACAATGTAAAAAAAAAATCATGATGCACTATACGAACACTATGACCACTATATTCTACACAAAACATTTTGACAAATCAGACACAAACACTATTTGTAACTCAAAAAGAAAGGAGCTTTGAATATGCAGTAGTTAAAAATATATTTGTTTATGCTTATGTTCACATTTTTTTGTTTACATTTATAAGTACAAGGTCAAAATAGGTATGTGTCTAATTTCTAAGTAGATACACTATATTGCCAAAAGTATTCGCTCACACATCCAAATAATCAGAATCAGGTGTTCCAACCACTTCCATGGTCACAGTTGTATAAAATCAAGCACCTAGGCATGCAGACTGTTTTTACAAACATTTGTGAAAGAATGGGTCGCTCTCAGGAGCTCAATGAATTCCAGCGTGGAACTGTGATAGGATGCCACCTGTGCAACAAATCCAGTCGTGGAATTTCCTCGCTCCTAAATATTCCACAGTCAACTGTCAGCTGTATTATAAGAACGTGGAAGTGTTTGGGAACGACAGCAACTCAGCCACGAAGTGGTAGGCCACGTAAACTGACGGAGCGGGGTCAGCGGATGCTGAGGCGCATAGTGCGAAAAGGTCGCCAACTTTCTGCAGAGTCAATCGCTACAGACCTCCAAACTTCATGTGGCCTTCAGATTAGCTCAAGAACAGTGCGCAGAGAGCTTCATGGAATGGGTTTCCATGGCCGAGCAGCTGCATCCAAGCCATACATCACCAAGTGCAATGCAAAGCATCGGATGCAGTGGTGTAAAGCACGCCGCCACTGGACTCTAGAGCAGTGGAGACACGTTCTCTGGAGTGACGAATCGCGCTTCTCCATCTGGCAATCTGATGGACGAGTCTGGGTTTGGCGGTTGCCAGGAGAACGGTACTTGTCTGACTGCATTGTACCAAGTGTAAAGTTTGGTGGAGGGGGGATTATGGTGTGGGGTTGTTTTTCAGGAGCTGGGCTTGGCCCCTTAGTTCCAGTGAAAGGAACTCTGAATGCTTCAGCATACCAAGACATTTTGGACAATTCCATGCTCCCAACTTTGTGTGAACAGTTTGGAGCTGGCCCCTTCCTCTTCCAACATGACTGTGCACCAGTGCACAAAGCAAGGTCCATAAAGACATGGATGACAGAGTCTGGTGTGGATGAACTTGACTGGCCTGCACAGAGTCCTGACCTCAACCCAATAGAACACCTTTGGGATGAATTAGAGCGGAGACTGAGAGCCAGGCCTTCTCGTCCAACATCAGTGTGTGACCTCACAAATGCGCTTCTGGAAGAATGGTGAAAAATTCCCATAAACACACTCCTAAACCTTGTGGACAGCCTTCCCAGAAGAGTTGAAGCTGTTATAGCTGCAAAGGGTGGACCGACGTCATATTGAACCCTATGGATTAGGAATGGGATGTCACTTAAGTTCATATGCGAGTCAAGGCAGGTGAACGAATACTTTTGGCAATATAGTGTATGTGCAGTGTGCTGTATACTGAATATTAAAATATATTAAATAGCAAAAATAATTGTGAATACTTATTTTCTCTCACTATATATTGATATGAACAACAATGATAAATTTAACACTGTTTATCTCCTTCAGTTATTAATTAATTGAACTAAATTTTACACATTGTTAGATTGCCAGTAAAATCTCAGGTGTTCAATTAACCTCACCTTAATTCACATTTTAGTATGCATTTGGATTATTGTAGATGTGTAACCAGTTTTCTTTAGAAGTGGTAATTTAGCACAAGATACATGACTGTCTGCTAAACACGTAGTGTGTTAAATATTTACATTGCTTATACGGACAATAAATATATGCTAGATGTTAGTGGCAGGTTAAATCTGTGGAAATTACTGAAATCTTCTTCCATGTTAACATAGGATTCATGTGTAGATTTTTGTCAGGCCAAACGCTCAACATTTTGTGTCGAATATGGCCTCATTCATTTAATGATCATAACTTGGCATTGGTTAAGTTTAAAATGCCTGCACATCCATTGAAAAAATGTGAATGCATCTTTTACACATACTGTGACAGTGAGAAGGGCAGGCACTTCGGAAGAGAGAAACTGATTATGTGTGTGGCACCTCCACAGAGATCCGGGAGGCATTTAAAGTGTTTGATCGTGATGGAAATGGATTCATCTCAAAGCAGGAGCTGGGCATGGCCATGAGATCTCTGGGCTATATGCCCAATGAGGTGGAGCTGGAGGTCATCATCAAGAGACTGGACATGGATGGTACATTGCTCCTCTTTATTTTACTCATACTGAAATTCAGCATAACATGCTGAAAACAATAGTAACTAGAAGCGGGTGAATGTCATAGTCTCTTTAACTCAGTTCTATTATATTTGTATACTAGTTTCATCAATTGGCACAAAGTACCTTTACAGTAATTCAGATGCTGATCTAGATCCCTAAAGAGCAATAGTGCCAAAGAAAAAATAAATCCTTGAGACAATATAAGGTAGAACCTTTCAGCAGACATGGGGTCCCATTGTCTTCTAGGTGACATCCAATAGTGGATTTATAAATCATTACATTATACTGGTACTGAAGAAAGACAAACAATATTAAGTGTACTTTAAACATATTGGTATTAGCATATTGTGAATAAAGTTCTGGAGAGTACAGGAGCAACAGGACAATCTTATTACAGTAACAGTTCTTATGAGCTATAAGTATGTAGTTTAATTAAACTATCTGCTAAAGCAAAATACGGTATTGGGAATAACACACTGGGTTAGGGTTTTGTGTTTAGGGAATCCATGTGGTATGATCCACTCCACAGCAGCAGGAGGTGAGTCACAAGTGCAGAAAGCTCCAGATGAAGAAACAGAGCAGGAGCAGGGCATCAGGATGTATCAGGGAGATCCAGAGAGTGAGAGGAACCATAGCAGAAATGTGTCAGGATTTGGCACCAGAATTACAACACCCTAACAGAGAGAATGAGAATAAACTATTAGGTATAGTCTTATACTTTTAAAGGTTTAAAAGGTTGTGCACTGTGATCAGAATGGAAGTGGGGGCACTACCATGTGTTGCTACAGCAGCATAATTAAAAGAGCAAGCCCAAAGTTAACACAGGCATGAGGGCACCAACAAACCTGAATGATAATCTGTGCCGGGGGTATCCATTCTTATCTGTAGTGGGCAGTGTTGTTGCAGATTTTCATTTTAATCACAGAGCAGCCAAACTTGATTCCACCTGTTTAAGCAGTTAATCCTGGCTTTGAAGTCAAGCTTTCAAGTTTCAAGTGTTTCAGGTCTGCTTGGTTTACATAAATGCATGCACCTACACCTGCCTTTTCTGTATGATTGCACACCCCTGTTCTATGCACTTAAACACTGTAAGGAAAATAAGAATGCTGGTCATTTTTGGTGTGAAGATGGAGAAGTCTTGATTTTCAGTATCGCAAAGCATATAGAGGTGCTTTGGGTTCAGTGGAGTTTGATTGAACCTTCATGACTTCAATCATGACAATCATGGCTTCAAGCTTTTAGTGTTAATGAGGTTATGTTCTCTTTATTAATAAGTGTCTGAAACATCATTTGTCTGCGATGGTTCCAATAGCCCACTGCTGTTCCCATACTAATAATGTTGTTGTAATACTTACGGCTGCTTCCTGTTCAGAGTGGCTACAGCTGATCATCCGGTCTGCATATTTGATTTGACTTTCCTGGATGCCCCTTCTGACACAACCCGCCCATTTTGTCAATGTTGTCCTGAAACAGTTGTATTTTACTATGATAATTAAATCACTTGTGGGGTGCAATTGCTAAGCTTGGGTCGGGGTGAATGGGGCACATGAACAAAAGGCAGAGCACTGTAATTACTAACAGTCCCCCCTTTTGATGCATTTTGGCCCATAAAGAAAGGTCTTCAATAACCATCAAAGCCAATGGGATTGGTGCTTAGGTGATCACCTTAGACTTAGGTGCAATTATCTGAAATTTGGTGTCTTAATCTAGAACACATGCAGCATAACATAAGGCATTGGCACAGAATTACGAAGGTTATATCCCAAATTAAACCTAAATAGGCAACAGCTAGACCAGCAAAACCTGCTGCCCAAGTAGGGCCTTAAGCTTGAGTTTGTTCTTGTGGTGTTCTTGTTCACTAATTCATTTAGATATTCCTAGACATATCCTGATGGCTCCAAGTACACTCTCCAATAACTGTTATGACTTCTACCTGAAAGGTCCTTCATAGTTTGATATACTTGAAGATCTTCAAGTATGTGGATGTGCTGGTTGCTAATGCACCTTGATACCTCACTTTTGTCAAGAGGTTGTACATTCCTGTTACACTCTCTCCACGGCCCTATTAATCAATGTCTGAAGATCACAACAACAGATTCACTAAGACTGGAACATTAATACAGTGAATGTTGTTGATTAGCATGGGATAGGGACGCCATACCTGATGGAGAAGCGGGTTGTTGCTCCTGGTACTTTTTCATCTTTATTGCTGTATTTAGGGCCACCATCCTAATCCATCACCACTCCTTGACTTCTTTTTCATTGGGGGATCTGAAAAACACATACAAACAGAACAAATGATACCACCACCACCACCATCATTTTCTTAAAACATAACAAAGAATCTAGTTAATAGTAAATAGTAGTTAATTAAAGAAATGGAAATAAAATATTACAAACACATACAGTACACACTAGCTTATATACATGGCTCTATAAGATTGCCATCAGATTCAGTTTTAATTGATTTAATTAAATCGATCTGGAGCCATTTCTTAACAGCTTGTCTCTCTTGAATTCCCTGGAAATATGTCCCTCTTTGCCACATTAATAACACACTGGGAGGTTTTAGGCTACATTGGGTGGTCTCTTTTTTCTATCAATAGTAGTATCCAGGCCTTCGTTTTTCCAGAAAGCCTTGAAGCCTTAATTCTTTAAAGCTTTTTAACACCTATTGTTGATACAAGGGTGGGATTTTGTTGAGTTAGCATTGTTGCTGTAAATCTGTGTCATTTCTGCAATAATGTCATTGTATTCAGAGAAATGTGTCACATATACTGCCACACCAGGATGAGCGAGTGGCTCACACTTGCTAATTAAGGCAGATCCTGACTGATAACAGGATTGCCACTGAATGTTTTAAATGCCACTGTGTGTTTCCCTTTTCTCATGGTCTTCTTAGCTATTTTATCCCAGTTGACTGACATTATTACCAAAGCCTCAAGCAATACCTGCTCCATTTCCAATTTATTTGGAGTTCTGTTTTTTATATTTTCAGTTAAGGCCCCAGTAGGAGTATCAGGCAGACATAGAAAATACATACATTACCATCTGGAAATTTGTATACAAATCTGTATATTGTTCTAGATTTTGCAGGAAATAAAATTGTTTTAAGTTTGAAGGTGCCACATTTTGTAATATTCTTAGTATTCCTCTAGTTCATATGGATTAAACACTCTGACCATAGTAGGTGTCACTGGGTCCTCCCCCTCGCATAGTAGTAGTGGAAAGAACAGGACTACTACATATGGACTCTTAAGTGATTGAGAATCTTTCTCCCAACCCTCATCACCATCTTACTGAAAAGCATGGCACCTACAAATTTCTCAATGATGTTTTCCTTAAACCAAAGAAATGACTCTGTCACTGAGTCTATAATGAAGCCACACATCATTCAAGTTAGGCTTAAAATTTATAATTTATATTAAAAAAATATATAAACTGTTGAATTTATTTAAAATGTATAATTTCTCCTGCAAACTCTCCCTGCCCTTAAAAATTATTTTCTAAATTTTTTATAAATGAAGGGATTCCCCAAAGCAAAAAATTACACCACTTTCTACTTTCGAAATTCTTCACTGTCTGGTTTGACAATATAAGAAAAATAAGGTTGTTCTTTGTTTAGTCTTTATTTGCAATAACACAGTTATCCAAGTACCTTGGATTCAGTGGAATTAGTCTGAACTGTGAATATTCACACTAAACACTAAAACTTTAGTACTGTTTAAACCATTACTTCAAGCTTTCCATGTTAATGAGCGTCTGAAACCCCCTTTCTCTATAATGGCTCCAATGGCCTACTGCTGTTCTCATGCTATATCAATCAGTGTTGTCCTTAAACAGCTGTATGTTTATAATTATATTACTTAGGTGACATGATATGCTCACTGATGCAGTTATCCAATCAGCCAATCATGTTGCAATGACACAATACATAAAATCATGTAGATACAGGTGAAAGGCTTCAGTTAATGTTCACACCAAACTCTAGTATCTTAAAATATTGTGATTTCTGTGATTGGAAAGGAACGTGACATTCTTCTGCTGTTGGAGCTCATCCATATCAATCTTTAATGTGTTGTGTGTTCTGAAATGCTTTTCTGCTGACCACGGTTACAGAGTGATTATATGAGTTACTCAACTCACAGGATGTTTTTTTGTTTTTCGAACCATTCTGTATAAACTCTAGAGTCTGTTGATCAGTAGTTTCTGAAATACACAAACCAGCCAATATAGCACCAAAAACCATTTGTAAAGATCACCCCATTGTGATGTTTAATGTGAACAGTAAATTAAGCTCTTGATCTGTATCTTCATGATTTTTTTGTGGTGTGGCTGATTAGATACTTACATTACTATATACAATTAATCATAATGTTAATGTTAACGTCCTTGTCAGTCATTGATTATTGTTCACTGTTTTATGTACTATGTCCTGGTTAAAGTCATGTCTTAGTTCATGTTAAAGGTGTTGTTTGTTTCAGTTTAGTTAGTGTTATATTAGTCTACGTGATTAAGTTAGTCTTCCCCATGTCTGTCTGTCTGTGTGAATAAAAGCTGTGCTTCTTGGAATCCTGCGAATGGGTCTGTCTCCATGGCATGCTGGTGCATGCACCACGATGGAGGTCCGGGTTCGAGCCCTGCACAGGGCAGGGGTGCCCGGACGTGACAACTGCAGACATATCACATCACTTAGGAAACATACTCACAGAAATTAATAAGAGAGTAGTCACTTTAAAAGAAACCAAAGTGCACTTAAAAATAATAACATAAGTACACTTTATACTGTCACGAGGAAGAACACAGGAGGCAGAGGCAGGCTATGTGGACAAAGGTGCAGGTCGGTGTTTGTTTATATCACAAGGAATTGTGGAAGGCTGATGCAAGTGCAGTACAGGTTTATTTACAGTGCAAGAGAGCTACTAGATGCACAAAAACTGGATCTAATGTAGGCACAACATACACACTGACAAAGATGCTAGAGAAAGACATGGTGAAACAAGGGGGCATAAACCAGAGAGCTTATTACACAACACAAAACAAGTGAGCATAATGAACAGGGAAAATGAAACACATAACCAAAGAGTTCAACTAAAGTGTGAAGGATTGCGCTCTGGTGGTCTGGTGGGGAAATGTCCAAGGTATCCATTGTAGATCCCCCCTTTAAGGAGTAACTTCTATACTCAACTGGACCTGAAAAACTGGTGGAGGTAATGTAGCTGCTCAGGGTGCACTAGATGGTCCCTCTGCAGAGTGTGGTCGGGATGGTGGATGGGCTTTCTTGCTGATGGAGCTTGTGTTGAGTGACCAGGTGAGTTCTCTGCTAGGTGAATTTCTCCTGTGCACTCTAATGATATTCCTGATTATTTTCTTTAATGATGAACACATTTTCAACTTAGGAAGAGTTGTTAGTCATCTGATTTGTTTTAATCAGGTGTATAAAGCACAAAAAAGCACAGAACTCCTCAGTATAAAAAATATAGAAGCCAACAATAATATCTGATAGATTCTAAACACAGCTGAAACACACACAGACACACACAAACAAACAAGCTAATTTAATGTAGTTGAATGTTGCACATATTTAAACAGTGTGGTCAGTCTGGTCTGTTTGTTTTGTCTGAAGGCAATGGCCAGGTTGGTTTTGACGAGTTTGTAACTCTGCTTGGCCCTAAACTGACGACAACTGGCATGCCTGACAAGTTTCACGGAACAGACTTTGACTCAGTTTTCTGGAAGGTATGGACTGCTGCATCCTTGAAGATGGACACCTGTTATGTCAGTGTAATTTATATTATGCATCAGTTCTGCTTTATTGTTATTGATTATGATAGCTTGTAGGATTTGTAGGTCATTCTTACATTACACACACCATGCTAATTAGTGCCACTATAATACTGCTAATTACTAATCACCAAAAGCTTTTGCTTTTTTATTGCATTTGAGTGCAAATACAGTGCTGACTAAAATAAGATTTTATCTTTACTAGCACTTTTGTTTGAACATTTATGTTCATTTGTAAGCTGTTGGTCATGTTTCTCTTTGACATTTATTTCTACAGTGTGATATGCAAAAGCTGACAGTGGATGAGCTGAAGAGACTGCTGTACGAGACATTCTGTGACCATTTGACAATGAAAGACATTGAAAACATCATCATGACTGAGGAGAGCCATATGAACAGCCCTGAGTGTCAAGTTAACATTGACAGTAAGACTGCACACACCAACAATTCCATAATGTTTATGTGTGGTCATGTGCAGGCCTCTATATTGTTAAAGGGGCATTTTGGACAAACAGAGCATGGTTTGAATGTAAAATTGGTAATGTGAAAATCTGTAACACAGTGGTATTGAACCCAACACAACCTGTATGAGGTGATCTGAGTGCATTTGCTCTGGAACCATGCCACAATTCCCCACAATTTTGAATGCGACTCGTACTCCTGTCTACTACAAGAAGTAACATGCATGTGTGTTTTAGCTGATGACAGAATTAGTTTCCACAACACACATGTACCAAGAGTGGCAAAGGTAACATTGTGGGACACAGAAGAATTGAGGTGCCTTATGCAATTATTGGGGTTAAACAACATACAGGAGCATTTAAACAAAACTCACAGGAATGCAGAGATTTTTGCCTTGTTATGCACAAAATTGATGCTCAATGTTCTACTGGGAAACCTTGGGTCCTGGCATTCAAGTACACCCCTTCATGGCTATGGGATCCCCTAAAAGCATTGGCCAATTTCAGCAAAATAATGTACAGTTCCAAACTGCAAAAATTGTTCAGGAATGCCTTGTGGAACTTGACAAAAATTTCAAGTTACTGAATTGGTCTAAAATGTCCCCAGATCTCATTCCGATGGAACATTTATGGGATATGCTGGACAAACAAGGCCAATCCATGGAGCCCCACCTTGCAGTTTTTTGGAGATCAGCACTGTAATGGAATCACAAAAGGGGTCTACAAAATATTAGGCAGTTAAATTAGGCCATATTAGGTTCTAATTCTATGGGCTGATTAGTGTATACAGTCGTGAAAAAATTAGGACGCACCATTAAATATTCAGTTCTTTATAATTAAATTTCAACAAGTCAATTTCTAATCTTGTTTTAATTTATACCTGTAGATAAGAGTGATGTAATTGCATGTAAACAACAAAATATCACTTTGTTTTCACTTATTAAACAAAAGAAATCAACAGAAATATGTATTTCATACTTGTGATGATATTTTTGGGGTTCTGAAGACGTCTTTAAGCATCTTGTGCTCTCTTAGGGTTGAAGTTGCTTGGACGGCCTGACCTGGCCCTGTTGGCGCTTGTTTTAAATGTTCTCCACTTGTAAATGATTTTCTGGACAGTGGAATGGCTGATTACAAATCTGAGATTTCCTCAGAGAGCTCTTTGGATCTCACCATGGTGATTATATATATATATATATATATATATATATATATATATATATATATATATATATATATATATATATATATATAGCTCTGGAAAAAAAATAACAGACCACTGCAAAATAATCTGTTTCTTATGTTTTTTTTCTTACAGGTGCATGTATTGGTGAGATGAACAGTTTTGTTTAATTTTTTATGAACTGCTGACAATATTTCTCCTAAATTCAAAATATAACTATTGTTATTTAGAGTGTATATTTAAAGGAAATGACAACACATAAAAATAACCCAAGATCATGCAGTATTTGCAGAGCTTTAATAACTCAAATAAAACAAAATGCAAATATTTTGTAAACAGATTGTATTAATGCTTTGGCTAAATAACATTAAGAAATCAGTATTTGGTGGAATAACCCCGATTTGCATGCGTTTTGGCTCCATGCTCTCCACCAGTTTTTCACATTGCTGTTGGGTAACTTTATACCACTCTTTTTGCAAAAAAGCAAACAGCTCAGCTTTCCATCAAGCCATTTGTGACCATCCATCTTCCTCTTGATGACATTACAGAGGTTTTCAATAGGGTTCAAATCTGGAGATTGGGCAGTGGTCTCATATACCATGGTGAGATCCAAAGAGCTCGCTGAGGCCTTCTGAACAAAGATTGTAGGTAGGTAGGTAGGTAGGTAGGTAGGTAGGTAGGTAGGTAGATAGATAGATAGATAGATAGATAGATAGATAGATAGATAGATAGATAGATAGATAGATAGATAGATAGATAGATAGATAGATCTTTGTCATTGCAAAGTACAGGTACATAGCAACGAAATGCCATTTAGCATCTAAAAGAAGTGCAAATAGTAGAAATTGTGCAAATGATCAAGTGCAGATAAATATGTAAGTATGTACATCAATAAATAAGGCTGTCAGAATTTGCATAGAGAAGTATGTGCAAGATGTATTTACAGCAGATAAAGTGTAAAGTGTAATTATATATTGTGCAAAAATGTGTGCATTATGTACATTGTATGTACAACAGTAACAGAGATAATATACAGTGTGTATATATATATATATATATACATACAGTTGTGCTCATAAGTTTACATACCCTGGCAGAATTTATGATTTCTTGGCCATTTTTCAGAGAATATAAATGATAACACAAAAACTTTTTTTTCACTCATGGTTAGTGTTTGGCTGAAGCCATTTATTATCAGTCAACTGTGTTTAATCTTTTTAAATCATAATGACAACAAAAACTACCCAAATGACCCTGATCAAAAGTTTACATACCCCAGTTCTTAATACCGTGTATTGCCCCCTTTAACATCAATGACAGCTTGAAGTCTTTTGTGGTAGTTGTGGATGAGGCTCTTTATCTTCTCAGATGGTAAAGCTGCCCATTCTTCTTGGCAAAAAGCCTCCAGTTCCTGTAAATTCTTGGGCTGTCTTGCATGAACTGCACGTTTGAGATCTCCCCAGAGTGGCTCAATGATATTGAGGTCAGGAGACTGAGATGGCCACTCCAGAACCTTCAATTTATTCTGCTGTAGCCAATGACAGGTCGACTTGGCCTTGTGTTTTGGATCATTGTTATGTTGGAATGTCCAAGTACGTCCCATGCGCAGCTTCTGGGCTGATGAATGCAAATTTTCTTCCAGTATTTTTTGATAACATACTGCATTCATCTTGCCATCAATTTTGACCAAATTTCCTGTGCCTTTGTAGCTCACACATCCCCAAAACATCAGCGATCCACCTCCGTGTTTCACAGTAGGAATGATGTACCTTTCATCATAGGCCTTGTTGACTCCTCTCCAAAAAAAAAAAGTTCAATTTTGTTCTCATCACTCCAAATCACTTTGTGCCAGAAGGTTTGAGGCTTGTCTCTGTGCTGTTTGGCGTATTGTAAGCGGGATACTTTGTGGCATTTGCGTAGTAATGGCTTTCTTCTGGCAACTCGACCATGTAGCCCATCTTTCTTCAAGTGCCTCCTTATTGTGCATTTTGAAACAGCCACACCACGTTTTCAGAGAGTCCTGTATTTCACCTGAAGTTATTTGTGGGTTTTTCTTTGCATCCCGAACAATTCTCCTGGCAGTTGTGGCTGAAATTTTAGTTGGTCTACCTGACCGTGGTTTGGTTTCAACAGAACCCCTCATTTTCCACTTCTTTATTAGAGTTTGAACACTGCTGATTGGCATTCTCAATTCCTTGGATATCTTTTAATATCCCTTTCCTCTTTTATACAGTTCAACTACCTTTTCCCGCAGATCCTTTGACAATTCTTTTGCTTTCCCCATGATTCAGAATCCAGAAACATCAGTGCAGCACTGGATGAAAGATGCAAGGATCTGTCAGGAGTCCAGAAACTCATTGACCTTTTATACACACACACTAATTACAAGCAAACAGATCACAGGTGAGGATGGTTACCTTTAATAGCCATTCAAACCCGTTTGTGTCAACTTGTGTGCATGTTATCAGGCCAAAATCACCAGGGTATGTAAACTTTTGATCAGGGTCATTTGGGTAGTTTCTGTTGTCATTATGATTTAAAAAGAGTAAACACAGTTGTTTGACAATAAATGGCTTCAGCCAACCACTAACCATGAGTGAAAGAAACTCCTCTTTGCAGGTCCTCTCCAAGTCATTAAGGTTTTGTGGCTGACCCTTCAGCTCCCTCCACAGATTTTCTATGGGATTAAGGACTGGAGACTGGCTAGGCCACTACAGGACCTTAATGTGCTTCTTTTTGAACCACTCCTTTGTTGCCTTGGCTATGTGTTTTGGGTCATTGTCAGGCTGGAATATCCATCCGTGACCCATTTTCAGTGCCCTGGCTGAGGGAAGGAGGTTCTCACTCAAGATTTGATGGTACATGGTTCCGTCCATCGTCCCTTTGATGCACTGTGGTTGTCCTGTCACCTGGGGATGGTGTACTTGGGGTCATAGGCAGCATTCCTCCTCCTCCAAACACGGCGAGTTGAGTTGATGCCAAAGATCTGGATTTTGGTCTCATTTGACCACAACACTTTCACCCAGTTCTCCTCTGAATCATTCAGATGTTCACTGGCAAACTTCAGATGAGCCTGTACATGTGCTTTCTTTAGCAGGGGGACCTTGCGGGCGCTACTGGATTTCAGTCTTTCACACCGTAGTGTGTTACCAATTGTTTTTTGGTGACTATGGTCCCAGCTGCCTTGAGATCATTGACAAAATCCTCCAGTGTAATTCTGGGCTGATTCCTCGTCGTTCTCATGATCATTGAAACTCCATGAGGTGAGATCTTGCATGGAGCCCCAGACCGAGGAAGACAACCAACTGTTGTCACCATCTCACCAAGCTGCTTGGCGATGGTCTTGTAGCTCATTCCAGCCTTGTGTAGGTCTACAATCTTGTCCCTGACATCCATGGACAGCTCTTTGGTCTTGGCCATGATGGAGAGTTTGGAATCTGATTGATTGCTTCCTTCTGTGGACAGGTGTCTTTCATACAGTTAACGAGCTGAGATTAAGAGCACTCCCCGAGAGTGCTCCTACTGTAATCTCAGCTCGTTACCTGTATAAAAGACACCTGGGAGCCAGAAATCTTTCTGATTGATAGGGGATCAAATACTTATTTCACTCATTAAAATGCAAATCAATGTAGAGCTTTTCTGAAATGTGTTTTGTTGTTATTCTGCCTCTCACTGTTCAAATACACCTACCATTAAAATTACAGACTATATATATATATATATATATATATATATATATATATATATATATATATATATATATATATACTACTCACACTACTCGGCTTTCAGGTGAAATTTCAGGATGCACCTAAAATGCACTATAACCTTTACAGGTGAACTTAATTTGACCTTCTCTATACTTTTGAATGCACATGTCCAACTGTTCAGTGTTTCTGTACTTTTTGCATAAAGCCTCACACTACAGGATTTTAAGCCCAATTTGCAAATTAATGAGCTCGCTGACAGATCGGGCTGTGATCATGGGAAAATCAGCGGGTGATCAGCGCTCGGCAGTCTTTATGTGTGAACTACTCAACGACGCATCAAAGAGGCTCGCTGACACATCGCTGACACCTCACAGACAAAATCTAGATATCTGGCATGTTAAATATCTGGGACGGTTGGCCGACTCGACATCACATGGTGTCAATTGTAGCTACGACCTCCAGCCAATGAGAGAGCAAGTCAACAGGTTGAGGTCACCGGAAGAAAAGCAGCAGCAGCAGCAACATGGCTTCAAAAATAGTGTGGACACGAGACTCCTGCCGACGTCCATTTTCAAAACAAACCTCTACCAAAAGTCTCGCATCATTTCCCGGATCTACCTGTCACGTGTGTTTTCGTGACGGCGTTGAGGCGTTGAGTGACAAGAGTTGTTGTCAGATCATGTGGTGTGCGACCCCCTCTTGTGGATCATTTACGAAGCGTTGCGTAGTGTGAACACCACAAGGACAAAAAGACATACAGTGAAGTCATGTAGTCTGAACAGCAAAGCGATCTGCCGACGGTTAAAGTCTTGTAGTGTGACCAGGCCTTAACTTGCTGTTCTCTAACAAGGTGCTTAATGGCAAAATTCACAACTGGTGTTTGATCCATGAATCGACCAATAAATTTTCTGGTTCAATTAGAATTGGTATTTAAACTGTCCTCTTCATCATGCTGTTCACATTTTGACATCATCAGACCAAGACGACACCTAACAATTGATCAACAGTATCTCGCCATTGCGAGGCTTCAAACAGGATGTTCTAATAATAATAATAATAATAATACATTTTATTTATAGGCGCCTTTCTCAACACCCAAGGACACCGAACAATGAGTTACAAAACAAAGCACATAGAAACAATACGACAGAATATATACAGAAGATTGTGACTGTGTGAGAGGGCAAGTAGGATTTAGGAAGAGCAAGCAAACTTAAACAGGTGAGACTTGAGTCTAGATTTAAAGATAGACAGAGAGTCAAGGTTACGGATCTCTGGAGGTAAAGAGTTCCAGAGCCGGGGAGCAGAGCAACAGAAAGCCCTCTGCCCCATGGTGGCGAGATGAGCAGAAGGCACAGAAAGATGAAGAGAAGAGGCAGATCTAAGAGAACGAGAGGGAACATGAATATGGAGAAGATCAGACAAGTAAGAAGGGGCAAGATTGTGAATAGCTTTAAAAGTGAGAAGAAGAATCTTAAAGTCTATGCGAAGCTTGACCGGAAGCCAGTGAAGCTGCTGCAGAACCGGAGTGATGTGGTGAAATGAAGGAGTTTTAGTGATAATACAAGCTGCTGAGTTTTGAACCAGTTGAAGTTTAAGAAGAGATTTATGAGAGAGACCAAAAAGAAGGGAGTTACAATAGTCAATACGTGAGGTAACAAGATTGTGAACAAGAATAGCAGTAGCATTCTGTGTAAGGGAAGGACGAAGACGGTTGATATTACGTAGATGGAAATACGCAGACCGGGTAATGTTATTAATTATGTGATTGAAATGAGAGTGTACTGTCCAGGAGGACACCCAAACTCTTAACCTGAGTAGAAGGGGAAACAATAGAATTGTCAATAGAGAGGAAGAAGCTATTTATTTTAGATAAAGTTGATTTAGTACCAATTAAAAGAAATTCAGTTTTCTCACTATTTAGTTTGAGGAAGTTGGAAGAGAACCAGGATTTGAGTTCATTAAAGCAGTCAAGAAGAGAGGAAGGAGGGAGGGTAGCATTAGGTTCGCTAGAGTAATAGAGTTGGGTGTCATCCGCATAACAGTGGAATAGAATACCGTATTTTCGAAAGATATTGCCAAGAGGAAGAAGGTAGATGAGGAAAAGAAGAGGTCCAAGGACAGAACCTTGCGGGACTCCAGAGTTAACAGGGGAAGATTTGGAACTAAAAGAGTGTAATTTGATGAACTGCATGCGCTCTGATAGATATGATTTAAACCAGTCAAGGGGGGTGTTAGTAATGCCAATTGAGATAAGTCGATTAAGAAGGATGGTATGAGAAATGGTATCAAAGGCCGCACTTAGATCAAGAAGGATAAGAATGGTGACTGAGCCAGAATCAGCTGCCATGAGGTGGTCATTAGTAATTTTTAAAAGGGCAGTTTCAGTGCTATAAAAAGGGCGAAAACCAGACTGGAAATGTTCATACAAGTTATTACAAGTTAAATGAGAATGAACTTGAGAAGCAACTATTTTTTCAAGGATTTTTGAAAGAAAAGGTAAGTTGGAGATAGGGCGGAGATTATTGAAATTACTAGGATCAGCACCAGACTTTTTCAGAATAGGAGTAATAGCAGCAGTTTTAAGTGGGATAGGAACAATTCCAGTAGTAAGAGAGGAGCAAATGATAGCAGAAATAAGAGGAATCAGAGAGGGAAGACAGGCCTTGACCAGAACAGTGGGAAGCGGATCCAGCGAACAAGTAGAAGACTTAGACTTATGTATAAGATCTGAAATATCTGAATTGGTAGGAAACTGGAAAGATGAGAAAGGATAAGGAATAGGGTAAGATTCAGAAGAACTAGAAAGGGAGGATGGTGAGCCTAGGTGCAGATGAATTTTGTATATTTTATCATTGAAAAAGGACATCAGAGAGTTGCAAAAGGCAGATGAATATAGATGAGAAGGCAAAGAACATTGGGGACTAAAAACAGTATTGAAAAGTGAAAACAGCATCTTAGTTTTGCCTTCATAGGAACATTTTAAACCAGAATAATACCTGGATTTAGTATTAACAATACAGTTCTTATAGTGCAGAGTATGACTTGTGTACAAATCTTTGTGGACAGTAAGACCAGTTTTCCTATAAAGCCGTTCAAGCTGACGACATTTGGCTTTCATTAGCTGGAGCTCAGAAGTAAACCACGGTGCAGAGTGAGAAAAGGTGACTGTCCTTGTTTTCAGAGGAGCAAAGGAGTTTAGAATACTATTAAGACCATCATTATAATGAAGAACCAGATCATCAGGGTTGGATAAATTGTTAATGTTCATAAGATTATCAATACTACAGGAAAGAGCATCAGAATTGATGTCCTTAATATTGCGAAATGAGATGATACGAGGTAGCTTGATTACAGAAAGAGAGAGTTGAACATTGAATGAGAGAAGTAAGTGATCAGTTATAGGGAGATCATTAGCAGTACAAACCGAAGGAGTAAGACCAGAACAGCAAATTAAGTCCAAAATGTGTCCCTTTGAGTGAGTAGGAAAGTCAATATGCTGCCGGAAACCAAAACTCTCAAGACAGGCAAAGGGAAGTGGCCACTGAGCTTAGAGTGTCACAGAGTGTCATCAGCAGGTTGTGACAGAGATACAGAGAGACTGGAAGAGTCACAGAAAGGGGAAGTGGACGTCCTTTGGCCACATCCCATGTTGATGACCGCTTCATTGTGAACAGTGCCCTGCGGAACCGGATGATGAATGCCACTCAACTCCAGGCACATTTAAGGGAGGTGAGAGGCACCCAAGTGTCACGTCAGACCATTCGAAACTGTTTACATCAGCGTGGTCTGCATGCTAGACAACCTGCAAGGATACCTGACCACACCACCAGGCCCAGGCGTCGGGCCATGGAGCATTTACGCTGGACGAGGGACCAGTGGGCCTCAGTGCTGTTCTCTGTTCTCTGAAAGTTGATTCACATTGAGCAGAAATGATGGCCGCCAACGATTTTGGAGACATCAAGGAGAGCACTATGCATCAGCCACTGTTGTGGTGGTGTTACAGTCTGGGCAGGTGTGTCTACTCAATACAGAACTGCCCCACATCTTGTGAATGGTACAGTGACAAGCCACTACTACCTGAATAACATCATTAATCCAGTCATTGTGCCCCTGCATGAACAATACAGGCCTAATTTCATCTTCATGGACAACAATGCTCCAGCTCATCGAGGTCGCATCATTAGGGAATGGCTGCTGGAGTCTGGGGTACCTCAAATGGAGTGGCCTGCACTTTCTCCAGACCTGAATCCCATAGAAAACCTATGGGATCAGCCGAGTCGCCGTGTAGAGGCTCGTAACCCTGCACCCCAGAACCTCAATGACCTGAGGGCCGCCCTTCAAGAAGAGTGGAATGCCCTGCCTCAGCAGACAATAAGTCAACTCATGAACAGCATGAGACATCGTTGTCAAGCTGTAATTGTTGGTCAAGGGCACTTGACTAATTATTGAGACACTGACATTTTTTGTTGTGGTATACCCACCACTGTTGTTGGCTTTCGTTTCAATAAATTGTTTGAGATGAGGAAATCACCATTGCATGCTTCTACTTAAATGCCCTACTTTCATGATATAATATCACTGTAGCGTGAACTTTTTACATTTTCCATAAATTTCACCCAAAAGCCAAATATCCTTAACTTTTTGTGAGTAGTGTATATTGGTATGTATGTATATTATGTATATATGGTGTGTATATATAAATATTGGACATAAGAATGCAGCACAGGTATATGATGCAGTTCTGCTTGTTAGAAGTGTACAACATGGACAGCACAGTGATGGTGATGGTAGCATGAAATGTGAAGCTTTGAGCAGAGTATACAGGAAAGGAGAGGAGAGACTAAAGCTGGACAGACTAAAGGATTAAAGCGCTGCTGCATCGCTCTATTTTTTTTCTGAATCCCATTGCATCACTAGTAGCAGGCCATCACACATCATCCTGAATGTGGAAAACCATTAATAAAGTAAAAATAGACCAACGTGTAGAACTTTATCACAACAAAAATCTTTTGCACAATATTGATTATAAACATTGATCTGCACATCATTCCGGGTTCATGTTTGTTTTTAGTACTTCTGTGTTACGAAAAGTGTTCTTAATACTGTCAAGTCAAACACAAGCTGTAGGTGCTGTACATCGATAAACTTAACAGTGATTTGAAACTAATAGTGATATGAAAGCAAATGGTACTAATCGAATAGTAAAACCCTTTCCTAAACCTTCCTAAGGCTCACAAGACTTTTCTATTTCTTATTGTGGGCTTCAAAATCAGTGCATGCAAGATTGATCTCTGTGCACCTGACACTTCTCATCCTGGAGCATGGTGCTATGCTGGGTTCTGCTTGGACATGAAGCACACCAACCAATGATTTGGCTGTATGCTTATTTCTTGGTGAAATGTTCTGTAAAAAGTTATATATCAGGTGTACAACCTCTTTTTACACATTTTCCATAAATTTCACCCAAAATCCAAATATCCTTAACTTTTTGTGAGTAGTGTATATATATACACTTTGCAATGATTTCTTTTCACACACTTTGAAGCTGGCATACCACACTGCGATGGAGCTCGTCAAGGTGCTCTCAATAATGTAGCGAGTTGAGGTGTTTTGATGCCAAGACAGAGATGTGGACACCCAGAAACTTAAAGCTGGAGACACGCTGTACTTTAGACCCGTTGATGTAGATAGGGGAGTGTCTACTGCTGTTAGATTTCCGGAGGTCCACAATGAGCTCTTTGGTCTTTGTGGCATTGAGGGTGATACCTCTCACTTCAACAATAAAGAGCAAACCAAGCTAAATGTCTGAGGTGTAAATAAGGCAAGCCTCCTTCAAAATGGTCTGGAACAATGTTATAGTAATTTGCACCTGACGTGATATACCTGTTGGTCATTTTATCCATTTTAAGTACAAATAAATGTGGGGGTGTTTTCCTCACAAGAATTTGGATTTTTCTAAAAAAAAATTACATTACACAGATCATTTAGACTTTTCTTTGGTTTTATTTTGTTTAGTTATATTACGTCAGTATTGTTAAAATGAAGATCAAATGCCCATATGTTTAGCTATGTTAAAAAAACACAGGCTTTCATGATATAGATTGTATAAAATGTTTCTGTGTATAAAATAATGCACAGATTTTAAATATTTGAGCTCACTCTCTCTTTTTTTCCTCATAGCAAGCCCCATGCAACAAGTCAAGCACACATGTGTGCGAAAGAGCTTGATTTGTGCCTTCGCCATTGCATTCATCATCAGCGTCATGCTTATTGCAGCCAATCAGATGCTCAGAAGAGGGATGAAGTGAGTCAACTTCCCCATCTCTTCACTTTAGTAAATCTAAAATATCCATTACTATGTTCCCTTTCATCTATATTTTTTTGCAGCTAAACATACTGACACTGGTGTATAGAAAAAGATAGAAGAATAACTGTAAGCTTTAGGCCCAAAAGTATAACTTTTAAGCCCTTAATTTATTTTGTGTCATTTAAAAAATAGTGAATATTAATACAAATATTAATATTAAATCATGGTTAATTATTATTTCACGGTACAGATACAATATTTATATATCCACTATTAAGCATGTTTGAGGTAACTCATGAAAGAGAAACAGTTAGATGGATTTTTATGGGTTTGTGGTATCCCCTAGGGCTTTTCCAAAAACACTGGTCATTGAGATCATTGTACTATCAGGTTAGTAAGGAAAGATTTATCCATTTTTAAACAGCCAGAGGTCAAAAACAGCAAATACAAAATACACACTAAACATTATAAAACAAGGAATATAGAAAACAACAAAGAAAAATACAACAAATAAATGGCACAGAGTTGATGCACATGCATGACTCAGTTCCAAAATCGAATGTAATCGAATGTAAACATAAACATGCCCGTATCTATATGTTAAAAAAAAAAAAAGAAAAGAAAAAGAAAGAAAGAAATAATGACAAATGACAATAAAAAAAAGATAGTAATCTTAATTGGGGCAATGAATTAGAAGGGGTCTTCAGGTGTGAGGATGCGACAAGTTCCAGTCAGAGCCACTCTGGTGTTGTTGAAGAAATGCAAACCACTCTTTACATAACATTTACAGTACAGATGTCACATGATTAATACAAAATACACATGAGAAAATCATATGTACTGTTTCCATACATCGCCATTTTTACAATCGCAACAGGTCTTTTTGAAGCCTCGTGCTGGGGACTATCAAAACTCTGTCAGAGGGTGAGCTAAGGGTTAAGGACCAGAGAAGATCACTGCAGAACCAGAAATTCAGAGGACAGAGAGACCTGATCAGGTTGCACCCTAGTCACTTTTTTATGGGTCTGTGCTCCTGATCTGACTGCAGTTATTAAAGTTTTGCTATGAATTGCAATTCACAATGCATCACATTCTTACATATGCAGTATTTTTTAACAAAATGATTTCTTCAACATAGATTCTCAGGTTGCTTATTTACATTTTATTTTGTTTATTTTGTGTCTAGGCATGAAAGGGTAATAGCACATTACAAGCAACATATAACGAGGCGTAAATAAACTATAAGCCGTAGTGAATCATGTTTTGTGAAGTGATGTTTTACAGTACTTGAAGCAGTAAATAATGAAATTCTTAAATTACTATAAAATGTTAGTAAAGACTGCTTTATATTATACACAATTCATTAATATTTAGAATTATGTAAGTAGAAATACATCACACTGGAGTTGCTGATTCAACTACACTTTGCAATGTTTACATAAATTATTATAATATTAATTTTATTAATTAATATTTGTAGTCAGATCTTCCACTCCTGTGTAAATAGGTGTACCTGTCAATTTGGTTTGACATTTCTGAATCACACCAGTGAATTGGAGGAAGTCAAACTCCCTGAAACATTTCCTAAAATAATCTAATCTTTAAGGATCAGTGGAGGTAGCATTAGTGCAGAACATAGACACAAACAGTGAAATTATGATGTTATTAATGATTTAGTGGTCATGATTTATTGGAGATTAATCAGACAATATAGAAATGTTGTGAAGCCAGGCATAATACAACTTACTGCTTTATTCTACTTTTTAATGGATTCTTGTTGATCTGGTTTATCTTGTGTAGCCATGGGTATTCAGGGACTGTTAATTACAAATCTCTATTAAGTATAATGTATACACCAATCAGGCATAACATTATGACCACTGTGACGTGAATAACACTGATTGTCTCCTCATCATGGCACCTGTTAGTGGGTGGGATATATTAGGCAGCAAGCATAAGGATTTGAGCGAGTTTGATTAAGGGATCAGAGCATCTCCAAACCTGCAGCTCTTGTGGGGTGTTCCCGGGCTGCAGTGGTCAGTGTCAATCAAAAGTGGTCTAACCAACACAAGATTAGGCAGGTGGTCATAATGTTATGCCTGATCAGTGTATATAAACTGTAACTCTGAGAAATACACTACCAGTCAAAAGTTTGGACACATCTTCTAATTCCATGGTCTTTCCTGATGTTTATTTCTTTCTACTTTGTAAACAATGCTGAAGGCGGCCGAAATACACAATAATGTCCTTTGAACAGTTGATATTGAGATATGTCTGCTACTGATGCTCTGTAAAGCCTTCATAACGGCTCTAATCTGAGGTGTTGTTAATTGGTGATTTCTGAGGCTGGTAACTCTAAATGAACTTCTCCTCTGCAGCAGAGGTCAGTTTTGGTCTTGCTTTACTGGGATGGTCTTCATGTGAGCCAGTTTCATCATGGTGCTTGATGGGTTTTGCAAATGCACTTGACAATACTGTTCTTGCAAGAACTATTCCAGAACACCTGACCTTTGAATCTTAAAATAACAACTGACTGCTTTTTGTTGTCATTACATATGGATTACTTAAGTCCATGTGTGTTATTTCATAGTTTTGAAACAAGTATTGTTCTAGAATGTAGAAAATAAATCCCTAAACAAAAAACATTGAATTAAAAGGTGTGTCCAAACTTTTGACTGGTAATGTAGATGTGAGCAACAAATAGAACACTGGCTTGACTGTAATGTCAAGTGTAATGTCACCTGCTTGACAGGTTATGTGATCTGCCACATACAGTGGATAAAAAAATCTAAACACTCCTGTTAAAAAGGGTTTATGTTAACAAAACGTCACCACTCTAAATAATGCATAGGTGTACACACCCCTAAACGTATAATGGGTTAGTACCTTTCGATTTTATCAATGGTAAACAGGGTAAGGGTCAATTAATTGGCACATCTTGACTTGGATATATTTTGCCATTCTTCATTGCAAAGGCATTCTGTCATCTCTTGTGAACAGCCCTCTTCAGGCCACCCCACAGATTTATTTATTTATTTTTATTGGATTTAGACCTGGACTCTGTCTAGGCTATTCTAAAGCCTTGATCTTGTTTTGGGGAAGCCATTCCTCTGTTGATTTGGAGTTGTGCTTTAGGTCATTGTCATGCTGAAATGTGCAATTTTAAAGGTTTTAGCAGAAGTCTTAAGGTTTTGCACCAGTGTTGAGTGGTTTTTGGAACTATTCAGTATTTCTTCCAGATTAAAGCCCTAGGTGTAAATGTGCTTTATTTGAAGTTAATGAGTCATTGTTATTGCTACTACTACTATTACTACTACTAATAATAATAATATACTAACATCATATAATAACATTGCCACAATTGTAAAAGGGTGTGCACACTTATGCAAGCGAGGTATTAAATTTTTTTTTTTTTGCCCCCTAAAACTTACAAATTTACAAAAAAAAGTGTTATAACATTATTGAACTTTCACAAAAGCCTGACATTTTAAAAGTAATGTGTAAACTTAGATCACCTGTATGTCTAGGGTAGTGGTCCAGGGATGCTCTGTGGTCACTGAAGCTTTGCAAGATTTTTTTTAATAAATATACAAGTACATTTTTTACAGCATTATAAATGGAAATATTAGCAAGATTCCTGGTTGGAATAACTATGATGCAATATTCATGTCCACTATTATGATTTTCCTACGTTTGCAAGTTACTTGCTGGAATTAATTTTAATAAGGACATTTGTGGTGTAAACAGGTCTTTTAGCTCTGTGCTAATTAAACCAAAATAGTCATGTCAGCAATCCATGAATCCCATTTGATGTTCTCCACACTCTGATGGCACCATATTATTGGGATTTTATTGACTGATGCAATCAATGTTTGCAGGTGAACGTGTATGTTTTGACTACTATATTGTATTGTGTCAGAATTAGTATTCGTATATTAAATATGCAAACTTGTATGACACATTACTGTAAAGTACAGCTATATTTAATACACTTTATAAAAAGAAAGTTATCAGGACTTCAAAAACATAATTTAATTTAATAATAATAATAGTGTCGTTTTTACTAATCAGTTTGAGCAATATTATTTAAACATGCATATATTTTAATTATACAGGTGAGACGGGTGAAGTAAATCTTTAGGTAATAACATGCAGCAACTAATTTGTTTATACTTAAACTATATTTTTTTAGCTGCAAGTGCAATCAAGATTTATATATATTTCAATTTATAGCATCTTTAAGTAACAACAATGTCTCCATATGGTCACCAAGTACAATATAATAACTAATATGAAAGTATTGTTAGACCATGTACATGTCATGTATGTAAACTCTATTGATATAACACCAATAATGCTGAAATGTGCTAAATATCATGTGAGCAAGTGAATTAAACTGGTGGTGTTCATTGTTTGTTTTTATTGACTGAATTAGTGACTGAATTTGTGTTTTGTTCTATTCAGAGTCTATAGGGCCTGCACACTGTAATAAATTCCAGTTGACTGTGTGTGTGTGTGTGTGTGTGCGTTTTCAACAAATTGGGATATGATGATGTGATGGTCAGGTGTCCATAAACTTTTTGTCATATAGTTATAAGACTGCACACAAAGTTGATTTCAACCCCATTCATTATGGACTTTGCCTCTCCATCCTCCAGGATGTAGGGGCAGAAGTGATGGAGGGAGATCTGGGATGGAAAGCAGAAATGTTGGAACCTCAATAGCTTTAACTGCCGTTTCCTCTTCCAGTTTTAGTACACTAAAACACAAAAAGACCTAGGTCATGTTAGGCCATTTAGAAAATATGCAAATCATCTATAATGGGACATCATGAAAATTAGTGGGGTTGAAATACATTTCATGCTTCATAATTATTTAAATGATAATGGTTTTACATCAGTGCTTCCTACAGGTAATCTAACATTTTAATCAGACAGAATGCATGTTAAACCTAATATCATGTCATGACTAGTCTTGAATGTCAAGCCATTTGACTGTTAAATCACACTGAACAGGCAAAATCCTTTTACATTCGATCAGTTCATACACGATTCATAAAAGTAAATAACTAGGTTAGCTATATTATGTGGCTAAAACTACTTTACTAATTTGCTAAGTAAATTCTGCTCTGCTGGGGGTTTATCAATTGCATACATTTTATTTATTCATTTATAGCACAGTGATGTTAAATGTTTCATTCTTAAAATGTTGATGAACAGCAGCTCTGAGAATAGTGTCAGCTGTAATACAAATCACAAAAAAGGTGTCTTCACAGCAGGACAGTTTCTCTATAAAATGATTTCTTGCTCTCAGCTGGACTGATATCAAGAAAGAGAGAGACTAGGGAAGACTAGTGAACAACTATTTATAACTTGCAGACATTCCTGCAAAATCACGTCATTTATTAAAAAATGATAGCAAATTACTGTGGTATAAGAGGAATAAAACAGTGTAGGATCTGTTTTTGGAACAAAAAAAATCAACTTTGGGTCAAATCAGGTGTCTCCTGTATTGCAACAGTCAAAATTAGAAATTCTACTGCCTAATTCTAGATGTTGGGACACCTCTAGATGCGTTTATCCAAAGTGATGTATCCTGCAATTTAAACCTTTACTTTTGATCAGCTTAACTTTTCTTTACCATGTCAGCTTCCACTGCCAATTGTAGCCATCATCCTCCTTGCATAGTTAAAGATGCCAAATTAAATACAATCTGAACCTCAAGAACCTGAGTGGATACTTATCTTAGCAAAATACTAGCTCATTAAAAGCTATAACAAATTTAAAATGTGTGTTTTATATCAAAATTGCCTTCAATTAGTTACACCACAGTTTTACACTGACATTTTCAGACATGACAAAATATCATGCTTTTAGGGATTCTATACATACCTTCCTGATGACAGAGCTACCTTTTTCACTCTCCTGGAAAGCCATTCCTCTAGTGAAGGTTTAATGGAGGTTCCCTCTTGGTCCAAGTCCACCTCCTGCAGTCTTTCTTCTGATAAAACATGGAAGGATTGCTTATTTACTGTTCAAGTGAATTTATGAATAATTAACCTTCCAATGAAATAACCACAGTTTTAGAGAAAACACATAAGTGGATCTGTTCTGCCTAGGTAACTTCCTTATGCTTATACTTCCTAAATGCTTATTTCTGTGTACATTTAATTAGTAGCAACACTGCCAGATACTGGCAAAAGTTACTCTATGTAACTACCAAACAAAAATGCAATTGGGCAATTAAAACTTTACTCATTTTGATGTTTTATTGGATTTGCTCATCAAATTAAGTTTAGACAAAGCAGTCTGACATCTGAATGTATGCAGCCTGCTTGTCCAAACCTATTATTATGTTTATTATACAATTATTATAACAACATTAATTGTTAAAGAAGTTGCTATTGGCTTATTACACATATTGTCAGAAAAACAGCTGCGAGAATAAATTAGACATTTCACTGTGAGTGAATTCATACGTCATTTCTTCTGAAGGGATGGTATAATGCACATATATTATGGATTTGTTTTAAGGCAGAAATGTATAATGGCCGAGAACTGAAAAACACAATAACAAATCCAAAAAGAAAATAACAAATCCAAAAGCACAATACCAAATCCAAACACAACTACAATTCAGACAAACCGGAAAAGGTAGGTACAGTTTGCGAATGGAATTCTTACCACTGATTGGGCGAGACATCTGGAACTTATACTAGATATACAAGTATATTTTTTATACAAGAACAAATTTTCAGTAGTGCAACTTTAAATCTAAAAAATAAACAAACATTTATATTTAAAAGAAAATGGAATTCATTCAATGCTACTTTGAGGAAGGACATTCATATGCCGTGAATGATAGCATATA
Organism: Hemibagrus wyckioides; assembly: GCF_019097595.1. Taxonomy (NCBI): domain Eukaryota; kingdom Metazoa; phylum Chordata; class Actinopteri; order Siluriformes; family Bagridae; genus Hemibagrus; species Hemibagrus wyckioides. Next base: position 10,541,671 of record NC_080737.1, on the reverse strand, counting down.
ATGGCAAAAAGCTCTAAAAACACATGTAAAGAAGGCAGGTATGTTTTGAAGACAAAACTATTCCAGATTGAATGATGTAAGGAATACTGTAAGAGCAGAGCTGCGTTCATATACACACACAAATCAACTTTCTACTGCCGCAGCCAGCTGTACTTCCTGTATATCTGGAGTGACAGATGTCTCTTCCAATCAGCGGTAAGAATACCATTCTCAAAATATACCTACCTTTAATGGTTTGTCTAAATCGTGTTTTGGGATTTATTTTGTTTTCACTTTATTTTTCTTATTACCTCTCGGCCACTGTAGAAATGTCCTGTAAATCCAATCTTATCTACCTGTGTGGGATTTATCAAGTGCTTAGATTTCATAAACAGCCTAGCAGTGGAGAATTCTACCATACAGTGCAGAATTGCAGACTGCTGCATTTTTTTTTTTGGCTAGGGCAATGACAGGGTCTGTGTACCACTGAAACACATCCATGTTTGCACCACAAATATTATGCCTCCCAGACCACCTCTAAATATTTAGCCTTTTATTTAGCACTTTGAGGTCACAGACAGAATTTAGCTTACATGTGAGCCTGTATGACACATGCTACAAATCAATATATCAAGCTTACATCCAAGCTGGGTAACCATCTGGAGCAATTCATTTTATTCATCACCTGCCAACTTCACTTAATGTGTCTCAGGTTGGTTTCATTCATTATGCACTGACAGAGTTCTTGTGGACTGGGAGTGTGTTCCAGCAGAGGGTCTTAATCAGGCAAATGCTACTGAGCAACAGACACCAAGGACGTTTCAGCTAGGACAAGGTACATAAAAGAAATAATCAATGAGTCTCAATATAGATGCAAGTTATCAAAATAGTAGTATGAAATAGTATCATTCATGCTCAACATTCTCAGTCTACACAGTGTTGGTCTCCTCCAGTTTAAGCGGGTTTAGCCATTATGTTGAGCTCAAACCTCACTATGCCTACATGCCTTTTGGTAAATACAAAATAACACCAGACTTTATAATACACAAGTCAAAAGTATGTGGATACCACCGTTGCCACAAAGTTAGAAACACATAACTGTCTAAGTGTCTTTGAATGCTGTAGCATTAAGATTTCCCTTCACTGGAAATAAATGTTCTAACATATGCATGACAATACCCTGTACACAAAGCAAGGTATATAAAAACATGCATTGTCAAGATTGGTATGAAAGAAGTGGCCTGCACAGAGCCCTGATCTCAACTCTACTTTTCAACATTTGGGACGAACTGGATTACTGACTGTGTGCCAGGCTTTCTTGCCCAACAACAGTAGTGGACTTCACTAATGCTCTTGTGGCTGGATGAGACAAAAATCCCCACAGCCATATTACAAAGTATAGTGGAAAGACTTTCCAGAAGAGTGGAGGTTATTATAACAGCAGGGCGGGCTAAATATGGAAATGAATGTTCAAAAAGCACATACTGGTCAAGTGACCATAAGGCAAAAGAGTGTAAACACATAAGGATCTCACCATTAATATGTTGCTCCAAATTCTTCATATCCTGTTCAGTCATATGTGAGTACCGGCAGCTGGGCCCAAATACACACTGACCTGAAAGTGAGGTTATCAGAATGCAGTTAAACACAACAAAATATTGCACAGTGGTTACACAATTCCCCCCACCACCTTAGCCCCAATTGTAATTGGCCAAGACATGTTTGGTCTTCTTTGTTTTGCTAGCGATGATGAAAAAATCCACATATACCTGCTAAAAGTGCAAGGCATTTTGATGTAAAAAGTTTTGAACCAATATAAACTAGCTCTTTTTCAACCTTTAATATAACCTATAAAATTCAAGTGAAAAACAAAGAGGAACATTTTAGATTCATTCATTTATTTAAAAAAAAAAAAAGCTAAAACCTGGTTGCACAGGATGTACACACCCTTTTATAATAGGGGCATTAACCAGAATTAATCAATCCAAGAATTCATTAAATTAAACTAATTAATTAAAAATTAATCAATCAGATTCAAACTCATGTTCATCAGTTAAGTGATTCTGATTAATCACAAATAATGACCAGCAATTCCCGTATTTTTTTGACATCATCTTGGTTTTATCTGTCTACTGTGATGTATACAGTGGCTGATACAGTGGCAATGTATCGGTACAAAAGAATTTCCAAAGCATTAGCCCTAACATATTAAATTAAATTTTATTTGTAAAGCACTTTTAGCAATGGCCACAGAAATATACAAATTGGCAATTTTTATTTATTATTGTGTATCCAGGGGCTTTTGAGCAACATATCACTCAGCATAATTTCAAAGCTTAATATTGCGTTTGGAGACCCAAGTGCAAAACTGCCTGCTGCAGCAGAAGTTCAAAGCTGGCACCATAGTCAGAATATAAGGGCCATCAACAGTGGAAAAATAGAACCCCAGAGTAACATTACCAAAAACAAGACATCCCTCCAGAAATGAGAAAAAAACAAGAAGATAGCTTATCTTGAAGGCTAACAAGGAACCTATGGCAACATTAAAGGAGCTGCGAGAATATCTGGCAAGTGCTTGTGACAAAGATCTTCCACATTCTTCATGCTTGGGCTATGAAGCAGGGTAGCTAAATGGAAGAGAAAAAAAATAGGCCTGTCTAAATAAGCCCAAAACAGTTTGGAAAATGTGTAACAGACTAATAGAACCAAGGTTTGAACTTTTTTTAAAATTTGGCCAAAGAAACGATGTGGGCAAAATTCTAAAAGAAATGTTTGACACAATAAAGACAGCTTATCAATGGTGAGGCATTATGGTGGCATCATCATACTATAGGAATGCTACAAGTCAACAAAAGAATGTCTTCAGAAGAAGCTGATCAACATTTTGGAATGGCTCAGTCACATCTCAATCTGAATCAAAAACCTGTGGAATGACTTGACGAAAGCTGTGCACAGGAGATCCCAATTTGTAAGGTCTGGAGCACTTGTACAAGGAATAAAATTAAATGCATTTTTAACGGCGCAATTCCGGGCATGTTATTGAACATTGAACTTTTAGCTGCGAGTATACGCCCATATTATTTACCACATGAATTCTCCTGGAGCATGATAATCAGTGTTTACATCCCGCTATCAGCTGATCAGACAGCAGCGTACAAAGCCATACACCACACTGTTGCTAGGATAGTGTCAACATCCAGAAGCATTTGTGACTATAATCAGTAATTTTAACGTTTTTTAATTTTAAGTAATGTTAATCTGGATTCTACTCTCCCAACTTTTCACCAGTTTGTTGATGGTTTCACACAGGAAAATAGAACACTGGACCTTCCATATGCAAATGTCAAGGACGCTTACAGTGCCACTGCTCTACCCCCACTCAGTAATTCAGATCACAATCTCATCTTTTTAACACCTCAGTATGTTCCTGCAGTTCAAAGGCAGCCTGTCTCCACAAGGACGGTGAGGGGGTGGACACAGGAAACCAGTGAGACCCTGAAGGACTGCTTTGAAACAACAGACTGGAACGTACTCTGTGAACCACATGGGGATGACTATATTAAGACTATATTAACTTTAGCCATGACACCCTTATTCCTACAAGAACCATATTGTTATCCAAACTATAAGCCTTGGATCATCAGTAACCTGAAAGATCTATTAAACAAGAAGAAGAATGCCTTCAGGTCTAGTAACTGGTACAGCAGCAACTGAAGACAAGACTGAGGGAGTGTAAAGACTCAGACCGGCAGAAGCAGACATCACGGATGTGTGGATGGGCATGAAGCAGATCACCAGCTTTAATTTGAAAGACCCCCAGCTGGGGGGCAGCTTGGACAGAGCCAACGAACTGAATGTGTTTATTAACAGGTCCAGCACAGAATCCCCTGCTGGGCCATCCCACACAGGAACAGTGTTGACACCCTTGTAGACACCAAATACACATCCACACCAACACCACAGGCTTGCTGAGTATCCCTGACCACAACCCCCCAATTCCTTCCTCCACTGGACTGACCACATCCTCTTACTTGACTGTGAAGGCCAACCAAGTAAGAAGACAGCTGAAGAGACTTGATCAAAGCAAGGATGCTGGCCCTGATGGTATTGGTCCCAGGGTTCTTAAGTCCTGCACTACTCAGCTGTCTGGTATCCTGAAGTACATCTACAACCTAAGCCTGATGCAGGAAAGGGTACCGGTGCTATGGAAAACATCTTGTCTAGTACTGATACTTAAGAAAGCCACCCCATCTGGCCTCAGAGACTACAGACCAGTTGCTTTGAAGCAGGATTAACAAGATAATTTGCAAGGCTGGATCTATAATTGGACACAAATTTGAGACGTTTGAGTCAGTGAGGAACAGGAGGTCACTGAACAATCCATCTCACCCACTCTACAATGCACTACAGAGTCAGCGGAGCTCATTCTCCAAACGACTTGTTCAGATTCGTTGTCACCGAGAACACAGATTACAGGAGGTCATTCATACCATTTCCAATAACACTGTACAACAGTTCACCTGTGTGTGACAGCTGATAACACTCACACACTATACTTTATTTCTAGACTCATATTTATCATCTACTGCCAGTTTGCATGTGTATATGATTAAATCCACAACTGTGTTTCATATCTGCACAACTAGGTTTAATTTAAACTTATTGTATTCTATGTTTCAGGATTTCTCCTTTCTTCTTAGTCTTTTTTTTGTGTATAACTGACTAAGCTATATATCTTGTAACTGACTAAAGTTTTTTTTATACTCCCCAAATAGTTTCTATTTGTTTTTCACTTCACTCGAATTAAAGGTGGAAAAAGATCCGACATGATTCGTCTTTTTTTGTAACGAAACCTGCCATTTTAACAGAGTTGTTTAGATATTTACAATCTACTGTATGTCTCGTCAACCGAACTATGTAGAAATTCATAATCATTGTGTCAGATTGTCCGGAATCTTTACCTGTCTGCAGAAACTTCCTGCACGCTTGCTTTGCTCTCTCGTCCTGAAGAATTGCAGCTGCATCTATAATACAGATGCTGAGTATTAGACGAAACACGGAGAAACAGAAAAGGCTAAGAAAAATCTTGGACTTCCTATTAGCCCGACATACTGGCCCAGTGCTCCTTACCTCGGAAGTTGTCGAACCAAGCTTTTTTGGCTCTGTGGTGCTGGACCCCGTTCAGGTGTTTCTTTCTGTTGTGCAGCGTGTCTTGGAAGCTGCGGTCACAATAATCACAGTGATATCGCTTTCCCATTGCTCTTCACCTCAACCTCAGAAACCTCTGCAGATGGCGTTTCAGAAAGATCAGTTAAAAGTTGTCTAACATGAGCACTACTTTAAACTGGACTCTAGAGCTGGGCTAAACAACTTTAAAGGTGGTTAAACACCTTTAAATGAGTAAAATGACTGAAGAACTCACTGTGCCCGGCTAGCTTGTTGATAATAAAGGGTGAACATGGCGGCCCTTCACGCACCAGCCAATCCTGGAGGAGGATTCGGGTCGAAATGCGCATGCTCCGAAAGGTCCGCGTGCTGTGAGCAGTGTCCTCTGGTGGTTGTTTTAATTGCCCCATAAAGGACGCTTTACTCATGCACTTTTATTTCGGTACCTGTTGTAATCCTGGTACCTTGGATCTCTCTAAAATCTAGGATATTTCTCACTTTGCCTACCTTTATGTGTTCGTGCGTTCCTAAAAGTATAACATAAATACCCAAGAGCACAAACATCACGTACACTTGAAAAAGCACAAACTGTAGTGTTCTTTTATATTATTCAATATCAAAGTCTAAGAGGCTTTATTGTCACTTCAACCATATATAGCTGATGCAGTACATGGTGAAATGAAAAAACGTTCCTCCTAGACCAGAGGTGCTACACAGAACAGGAACAAAGTATAGGGTGAAACTTAACATACAACATAAGAGCACAGGATGACAAGACAGTGCAGACAAACAAGACACATAACACTATAACAGTTAAAGTGTAGTTCAAAAATATGCTTAAGGCCTTACAGTTCTTTAGATATAAAAGACACAGAGCAACAGGAAGATGCAATTATAAAATATATATATTATATATATAATTATATATATATATACATATATACACATTATATTATATATACAATTATATGTAAAATAAAGTTGTTGTTTTTTTCAAAATGTATAAATGTACACTGCAAAACAAGATACAAACCTGCACATTAGAACAGAACGTATATAACAACATAAATATATTGTGTGTTTTATGTAAATTATCAAACAAATGCAAAGATAAGACAAAAAAATTCTCAAGTACAACGTAATAAACTTCCTGCTCTAAAACATCTTCTAGGCTGTGGAACTGTGTGCTGGAAATTACCTGCATTTTATTTTTTTTTTACTTCTCTGGATTTTTCAACACAATAGAGGAGCGTTTGTAACAGATCGAAAAACAATTACACCAGTAACAAAAAAATGAAATGCAATCCTCAAATGCTTATCATTTGCGACAGTGTGCCACAATCAAAAACTTAGTCCTTTGCATTCGTTTGAAGTCTGTGATTAAAAACAAATAGTTTTTTTAAATGAAACTTGGACTTGATGGCAGAATGTATTTCTGCACTGCATTTCCCCTTGGATCAGTGCGTTACACTATACCTCAACGGTTAGATGAAATCATTGTCATAACTATAATCTATACCTGGGGAAGCTGGGCATTTTCCATCAGGTTTTGTTCTCCAGGCTGCAGGTTTTCATTCCAGCTAAATAGGAGGCATAGCTGATAGTTGATTGTTTTTCAGAAATATTATTAAAACCTGATGTTAATGGGGGAGAGGAAATTCATTTTTAATTAGAAATTAAAATTACCAACTTTCAAATAAGTCAGAATTATTAAAACTTCAATTTTAGTGAAGAACGATAATAATCAGTGACTTGGTTTCAGAAGGTTTAGTTTTGAATAGTTTGACCTTTGCAATATTAAAGTACTAACCACAAGAAGACAAGATGTTCAATAATATAGAATTTAGTGTATTAGAAAAGACTAAAGAACAACTATTGATATATGAATTTTTTATTAAAACTGGCAAGAATTTAGGGTGATACCACATATTGTATTGCTGAAGGCAATGCTTTAAACAAGAAATTCAGTAAAGGTTAAGTAAAACATGCTAAATAATGATTCAAAGTGAATGAAGATCAAAGTAAGTGATCTTTACTTTGTAGCATAAAAGACTCTATGAGGAAAATTCACAGATTTATGAATTTGCACAGTGACAGAATATAAAAGTAAACTTTCAGGGGGAGAAACACATTCACTTGTAATTTTTCACCTTTGGGAGGTAAGCATTTTTTAAATTTAATTTCTTAACTTTCTTTAATTATGAGAGAAAAGCAGACCTTCTCTCCAACTTAGGCCTGGCCTGAGAGAGAGAGAGAGAGAGAGAGAGAGCTTCTGTCATTTACAGTTCATCCTGGATGGCATTTGGACAGACAAAGGCTGGTTTATTCTTCATGATGGTTTGTTGGCATAACATACTCGTCTTCCAGACTTGCAAATGCTGTAAAGCTGCTATAATAAAAGTTTGCCCCATTTGTGAATGCATGGTACCTACACCAGAATAATCATCAGATCCACCTCAATCCATGAAGTGGTTACTGAAGATTAAAGAATGAATGGATAAATATCACTGGTCATTGACCTTGGTTTTGGAGTACACATTTGCTGTTTTTCCTGTTTTACTAAATCACCTTCAACTCAGGCTGGACTGCTAATGAGCTTTTAATTGATTTATTGAAATTGGTTTGTTGGTAGCAGAGAAAAAGTGCAGGACAAGGGTACTCCAGTACCAGTGATGGGAACCTCTAAATTTATTCCTCTAAATTCTGTTGTCTCATCTCTTAAAAAGTTTTTTTTTCTTTTTGAGGAAAAGTACCAATGATAGGTGGTAATTTTATTGTTTAATTTTGTGTAACTTATTAAAAAATATACCCCATAGGGTAACCTCATAATTTATGCATTTGCTTGTTGCAGCTTGATGGTGCTCACAGAGGCAGAATGTTCAATTCTATATTGTTGCCGTGTGAATGGCATTCTGGCTATTGGTGCTGCAGCCAGTAATTGAATTATTGAATTATTTCAGGGCATATGTTACTTTCTTGGTCTTTATTGTGTGATCAAGCAATAAGGCAGTATAAGCTGAGAATGTATTCCTCTGTGTTGAATAGGGATGGTTTGAAATAAGGATGATATAATAAACATAGATATGTTGCAAAAGCTATTATTTCTTTCTCATGTTCTTTTAAATAACACAGCTACAATAAATACATGTAGTTGATCCCCTTATTAGATTTAATTGTAGACTGGATAAAATAATAATAAATTTTTATTTTCATTCTGTCTTTGCTGGATACAAGCGCTACTGCAACAGAATTATTTTCCTCTATAATAGTTGTCTTGGGGAGCTCACAGGTCTTCAGGCTGTGGTGTTGATTTGAAAGTAATCTAAAAAAAAAAAAAAAAACAGGGTCCCAGTAGGTTTTGTGTTTATTCCTTTAGCAGGTTCCTTAACCTGCTGCAAGGTAGTGGAGACATGATCACAGCTTTCCACATTGCACTCAGAAACCCTCCTGAGCAAGCTCAGATAGTCATGTTGAAGGTGCTTGTCATTTTGGAGCAATGTCATAAAACTTGCCATTAAATCCTTGGACAAGAATGGTGTCTGTCTGCTCATTAAGTACTATATCCTCTTCTAAATCCATTTGAGAAGCCTTTAAACAACATCAGTGATATTTTGTTCCTGTGGCATTTTTTTTTTAAATAAAAAACTAGAACAAGGGATCATCTTCACTAATGGAATTTATAAGTTTTTTTGTGATGGAGATTGATAAATACTCAAGAAAGAAGCAAACACATTCTCCTTTGAAAATTTCTGTTTATTGAGCATTCTGCTAGCTTTCCATTCAGTCTGATCCAGACAATAGACCCCTGACTGACATCATTGTGACATCATTTCAATATCTGTTTAATCTGTGCTAATTAGCTTAGAATCCTCTCTTTGAAGTTGGCTTGCTAACTAAGAATTCTTAGAATATCTATGAATGCTAACAAAGGTTTAGTTTACTAGTTAGGCAACATGCATAATTTACATTTATAATAAACATGCAAGCTCCCCTAAAATATACATCAATAAACAAGCTAGCTAATTCTAAATAGCTTTGTCATGCTCTTACTGAAGAATTGTCTCTAATTCGCCTCTAACTAAATTTGTTTAGCAAATTAGTGTATTGCATCTGGCTTGACAACAGCTTGGGTTTCAGTTACCTGACATCCTCAGTAACGTAACTTTTTTTATGAGTTTTTATGAGATCAATACATGGCCATTCATTGTAGGCTCAACCACTGACTGGGTCCCAAGCCATAACGATCATCTGGAGTTAGACAATTTGAAAGTGTTAACCAAATAACAATCTTTGGCCTTTAATGGTAAGCAGCGGTGTAGTGGATGGTAAACACACGTTTACATACCTTTTTGAAAACAAAATAGTGTTTACTCACCTTTTCATGATGGTTCAGTTGTACACTTGCTTACTGAGCATTATGTAACAGGTCAGTACACAGCATAACCTTCCCCCTCCTCCAGACCTTTGCTTGGAGCACTCCCCCTCCACCCCTGCCCAGGAGTAATGTAGGCTAATGATTTTTAAGTGCGTCATCATGGACATCTGAAAATATTTTTTCAAAATCCTCCAAAATACACGGCTAGATATTTCAAATTGTAACTGGTGGTTGGCAGTTTTGTAGAATGTGGACACTTAACTGCTGGAACAAAAAAATGCACAAATAATATATTTGAGACACTTATTTGCAATAAACAGAGCACAATTTTTTAAAATGTTACACAGTGTATACAGTGTGGGTTCCAGGTTAATCACATGGGGTATTCATGCACAATAGTCACTATAGAATGCTGTTGTAATGGGCTTGTAATTTTTCACTTTTCCCAGGTTTTTTGCTGGAATCAGGATTTGTTGTTGGAGGACCTGCTTCCATCACGCGAGTTATAACAACAAGATAGACTGTATGACGGAATACACTGCCTCATCAAAGCCTAGCTCTCTTCCAGAAGGGAAGAATATTGTCACTGACATTCTTGACTGAAGAATTTGTCTGTGAATTATTTAAGTGGTGTAATGGGCTGTGCTAAAACAAACAATAGAGCTTTAGTAATGTTAAAGTACTTTGTATTTAGTGTATATACATACAGTTGAGGTCATAAGTTTACATGCCCCTTGCTGAATCTGCAAAATGTGAATAGAAATAGAAAATAGAAAGAAATAAGAGATCTTATAAAAGTGTGCTTTGCAGATTCAGCAACTGGCCTGTACACTTATGACCTCAACATTAAACACATACATGCATATATACAGGCTGTTCAGCCATAATATTTAAAACCACTGACAGGTGACATAAATAATATTATCTCTGATTATCTTGCTACAATAGCAATTTCCAAGTGTAGGATGTATGCAGCAAGTGAACAGTCAGTTTTTAACATTGATGTGCTGGAAACAGGAAAAGTTTAAGCAGCAAGTTTGGCAGGAAATGGTGAATTGGGATTGCTAAACATCTGGGTGAGAGTATCTCCAATACACCTGGTCTTGTGGGGAGTTCCCAACTTGCAGTCATTAGTACCTACCAAAATTGGTCCAGGAATGTAAATTCAGGGAACCAGCAAGAGGATCATGGGCACCCAAAGCTCGCATGGGAAGGCTAGCCAGTGTGGTAGGATCCCACAGAAGAGCTTCTTTATCACAAATTGTTGAAAAAGTTTACAGTGGCACACAGGTTGCAGCTTAGGTAGCTGCAGACTGCTAGAGTCCCTATGCTAACATGTCAACCGCTGAAAACACCTACAATGGGTATGTGAGCATCAGTCATGGAATAATGGAAGAAGTTGGCCTTGTCTGATGAAGAATGTGGAACATGACATCATGTGGAAGGCCAGGTGAATGTGTACCACATAACTGGGAATGAGATGGATTCAGGATGCACTATGGGAAGAAGGTGGGTAGTGTTGAGTCCAGATAAACTACACCACTTCACAGCACCCATATTTCCTAATGTCAGTGGTCTCTTTCGGCAGGATAACGTGCCATTCCACACTGCAAAAATTCTTCAGGAATGGTTATGACAGGTCAAAAGGTGGAAATGCAACAGATCTCAATCAAAATGAGCACCTGGATGTACTGGACAAATAATTCATTTACTCACAAATTATAGGACTTGAAGGTTCTGCTGTTTGGTGCCATATACCACAGCACACCTTTAGAGGTGCTTCAGAGCTGTTTTGGTGACTCATTGGGGACTTACACAGTATAAGGGAGGTGGGTTTTAATGTTAATGCTGAGTGTCTGTTAATGTGTGTACATATTTTATATATGTATGTATTTTAATATTGTGTGTGTATGTTTGTGTATACATAAATGAATGGGAGCTTGAGAGCTTTGGTAAGAATACTGCACCATTTAAATATGATGGGGCTGCTCTCTTTTTGTATAGAGAGATAGAAACTGGAGTTATGATTTAAAAGAGATCACACCAAAAGAAGTCAAGGGGATCTCTATAAAGTGCCCAGTACAATAAAGTCATTGGTTCATCGTTGTTTTAATTGCAGTGCAGGTCAACTTGTAGACAGCACAGGACTAACGGTTCCTTTGAACTTGTAGAATATCGACATAACTCAGCACAAATTAAACAAAACAATCATATTTTAATACTCTTAAATAGCATTCTGAAAAACAAAAAGCTTGCATGGTTTGGTTTGACATTTTTCTTGTCCTTTTTTTCTAAACAAGTACAATCTGGCAAAAGATAAGACAACCATAGGAAGCGATTGACATGACAATTGGAGAAGACAATTCAAGCTAATTAACAACTATAATACCCTTTAACTTATAAAGAAAGAGTATTCTCATTATTTTGTTACTTTTAAAATCATCCTGCCCCACAACAGTAGGAACTGCTACAAAAAAACCCCATACTAACCAAGCAATCCTTCAGCTTAGCCTCTACAAACAAGGCATCAATGGCACATTTCCATCTAACTACCATGATGTATATGCACATTAACAATAATAAAGGGTTGTTAGCTAGTTATCACAAACATTATGACCACATATGTCACAGTTTAGGCAGGAACATGCCCTATATATAACTAGCCCACTTAAATATTCAGATGTAGGTTTTGCCATTTAGGGCCTGTGCTTTAGTTATTCCCTATCCAAATTTTCTTAACTTAATGCTTCTCCTACACTAAGTGCTACAAAGTCTCTGACTTATATAAGTGTCAGATGACAACCCCACAAATTTAGAGGGCTGGTTCATGTAATGTCAGTGTCTGACATGCACCACTGACACATGCACACAAATAAATGATATTTAAATGAAGGTCAAGCAGATACAACCATGTGGAAATGGAGGTAACAGAAATGCCCTTCATCTGTTTCCCAGTGCAATGCTCTCTAAACTATTTCCTTTGGTGACTTATATACTCTACAAGGACTGGTAGATGTATAAGCTGTGCTGTGTCTCTGTAAACTTGGCAGTGACAGGATCAATTAAACCTTTTTTCCATGACAGATTGGTCTGTTTGGCAGTGATTTGTAAATATAATATGAGGGAACTTCATTTCAAGATACAATCCCCTCCAATAGATTTGAAAAAGCAAGGTCAATTGTATTTGTTTTGCTACACAGTAAAGACATTCAGGTTTGAGATCAGAAGTTAAATATGCCATCACAGATATGACTTTGTGCAACCATTTCCAGATATTTTCTGTTTGCATCTAGATGTGTTATACGGAACATGGCACCTTTTGTTTGAACCCATATATTTTTAAGTGACTAAAAATATTGGACCTTGTAACTGACAGGCATTCCTTGTTTCCCTGGTATACCCTGTAAAATTGATTGTTTACCAAATTAATAGCTCAGAATGTCAAGTCTGGGTTTGGGCCCTGGGTTTTGTCTGTGAACACTGCATTTGTTAACAAAAGATAACCCAACAAGAAGACTGGATAGCTATCTATGGAAAAAAACAAAACGTCAATTTGTACTGTCCTGAAAAACAAAGAAACCACTGGTATACTAAACAACCAGACAACAAACAGGTCAGTCAAGGAATATACAACAGCAGTTGATGACAGAAACATTGAGAGAGCAGAAACCCAAGAAGAAACCCAAAAACAATGCACATCAAACCTCCACTGGGCGGGGGTGAAGGTATCACTGCAGAAAGAATCGGAAGGCCAGACTGGAATTCACAAAGAAATACAAAATTCTGGAATTAAGATTAACCTCTACTGCAGTGATGGGAAGGCCAAAGTGGTAAGAAATAAAGCTAAGTTGTCTAACCAGATATAAATATCAGTAAAAGAAAGCTGATATTATGATCAGTCATATCATATTCACCTTTTGATCTCAAACCCAAATGTCTCCAGTGTATACAAAAAATTGTGTATATATAGGGTAGATCCCAGAAATGCTGCCTACCTATGTTTTCAGAAAAAGCCTGCTCAACTCATACACAACCACTGCATCACATAAAGCACATGAAACAGCATGGGGAATCTTGTAAATGCTGCAGATAAAACCATGGTGAAATGACTTAATGATATATATATATATATATATATATATATATATATATATATATATATATATATATATATATATATATATATATATATATATATATATATATATATATATATATATATATATATATATAAAAAAAAGAGCATACTAGGGCTTTGTGCTTAGGGTAAAAATATTCATTGTGGCAACTAGGCAGTGAAACTGGTAGCTCTATCACACCAGTGATTTCATATTACTTACATAACAGAATTTGTAAACATACAGTCTATGCAGTAAAAGGGATGAAAATCATCACGCTCCATTTCAGGCCAGCAATAAGAATGGCACAAGCATGGAAAAAAAAAGTCATTTCAAACATGTCCCAACAAATCACAAAACAAGGTCATATTACAATGTAGTAAAGTGCAATGCTTTCATCACAAGATCAAATGGTTTATACTTGTCTGTAGGACAGGTAGATTTAAATGCACTGACTGCTCCATTCATGAACACTGCACAAATGGTGTAATATGAAGTGGCAAATTGTTTCCCCACGTATTAAGTACAACACAAGTCAGATGGACAGATACATCACTTCAGCACGGGGAATAGTGCAGGCATTACAACATAATTTGCCATTTAAAATCCCTTCACAAGAGTTGGCCCCTCCAGGAGGCAAAGGTATCTGTGTCAAAGTAGAAACAATCAAGAGAAATCTTCATCAGAGTAAATACAGAGGGTTTACCACAAGATGTAAACCATTAATAAACCCCCCAAAAGATGAATATTGGACAATAGATGCGAATTTCTGCTTTTACTTCCGGACATTTACATTTAGTTGTGTAAAACTCAGAACATTGCACCTTTGTTGGCAGATCACCCCCTTTTTGAGTGAGCAAAAGTACACATAAAGCAAAATAACTAACATTTCATGTTTGGTTACATATCACTTACTTGCAATAGCTAAACCAATTTGGCAACCCACTGACATCAACAAACTGTTTCTTTATTCTTTCCATGCTTATATTGCAGCCTCTTTCAATTATTTGTTTTGACTTTTTGTCTGTCAATTTCCTCTTCAAGAGGTGGAGAAATGTAGGCTCAAGGTCTGGAGAGTGACCGTCCATTCTTTCCCCTCAAAAAATCCTTTGCTGTGTCTGGCAGTATGAGTTGGGTTATTGCTGCATGATGGATTTCCTTTCAATTAAATTGAATAGATTTCTCTATAAATTGACAGACAGAACGTAGCTATGGATTTACAAAGATATTCTGCTGCTAGCATCATGAGTTACCCATCAATAAAAATCAGTGAGTTTGTTGAAGAAGCAGCCACACAAGCCCAAAAAATGACTCTACATCCACTGGTCTTGAATGACAAGCATGTATGTTTTGGATCATGAGAACATCCTTACATTCCCCACACTTTGGCCTCTACATCACTTTGATAGAGGTTAATCTTAGTTCTAGAACTTTTGTGGCTCATCTCCGTTTTTCTTTATGAATTTCAACATCTGGCCTGTTCATTCTTACTTGCATCTTATTGGCATTGTGTGTGTGTATGTGTGTGTGTGTATCTATATCTATAGATCTCTGGCTCTCTTATATATATATATATATATATATATATATATATATATATATATATATATATATATAGAGACATAAATGCATGCACACACACACACACACACACACATACAGACACATACTAAGTTGTACATTGAATGTTATTAAATGTTATTTATGTGTCCACCACACAGGTTTAGGAATCAGGGTGTATCTATAGGCTACATGGACCACAAAATACTAAGACATGCAAAATTGTTCAATTTGTTAAAATGCTACTGGCCGAAAAAAAGGCATTTGGTTTTAAACCAGCTTCAGAAGGCCAGCCTTGAGTTCACAGTACACATGAAACAATAATGTAGATTGTAAGCAAAATATATCAATTAACAAGTCAAGTAGTGTAAAAGGCATCGGAAAATCAAAGGAAACAAATGGATGTGTGTCCTGTGCTATTGACATAACACATGAAAATTACAGGAGACAAAACAGGATATTATGGCTGTCAGTATGAGATACAGATACTCAAATAAACTACATCATGATGGGACTTACTGAGATATTGCAGGTATCATCAGAAGTTTCATAACGTTAACTGACTCCAGTGTTACAATAGCTAGTTAACATCTGTTTTGTATGTTTAATTTTTCAGCTTTTTCTTTGTTAAATAATGCTTTGTAGAATTTAAAAAATGAAGCGGTTTTTAAAACTTTCACTGGCAGTTTTGTTAGCAAATCTAAACATTGAGATAAATATCATGTATTGTGAAAATAGCTCTGAATATTACAGTTTAATATTTTAATCATGTGTCCCAACCCTTGCTGTAGTTTTCTATGAAAGAATCTGAGAAGCAAGCTACCAGTCAGTATTATTGTGGAGTTGTTCAATATTTCTTGAATGAGCTTAAGTGCTCTATATTTTACTTCCTCTGGTCTCCCTTTCTAAAACTAACAGCTGCCTTTAGCAGATTTTATGTCTCTGTAGCTGCACAATAACACATGCAGGTATAAAACAATGTCCAATCTTGTACCTTAGGAGCTATCTGGCATGAAACTATTGTGTGCAACTCTTTGAATTTTTTTCTGAAAATGGCAAAAATGCTATCTGACCACAAAGATGAGACACTCCTTAAATTGTTAAAAACTATCTAGATCTAAATCTATAGAGTTTAAGTTAAACAAAATACCAGCAACTTCATTCTGGAGGATCTACAGACCAAATGTGTGAATGTGCCCATATGAGCACATATGGGTGGGGCACAGTGGGGCACAGTGCTACTGTGCCACAAGGCAGTCAGTAGTTATCCAGCATGCCATCAAAAAAGAGGTTTTGCACATCCAGCATAGCTGCTAGCTCCATTATGTGTTTCTGCAGTAGGCTGCTCTCCACCATCTCCTGTTTGGGCAGCTGGGGGTACGATTCTGGAAAACTCTGTGCTTCCTGTTTTACAGAGAAAACACACAACTGAATTAAAGAAAAGTTTCACAGTTTCATTATTTAGATCACACAAAACATCTCTGAAAAACTATTTTACTGGGATTTAAACTTACTGCACTAAATGAACACAAGTCATAATTCAGGGTAAAGTCGATACTAACATGTTTAGAGAGGATTTGGGTGCAGGTTAGGTATGTAGAAACTAGTAAATTAACTAAGTTGAACTAAGGAAAACTGAGCCATTTTGTCTAAAAAAAAAAAGCAAACAAAACTAAATACAGTCCAACATCCAGGTAAAGCCATTACTGTGACAAGGGACATTGGTGCTTACTTAGGGACATAGGCTGCTTTTCATCAAGAGTAACTGCCATTAATGGCAAAATGAATAGAGCCAAATGTAAGCAAATTGTTAAGGAAATTGCATTTAGGGTGAAAACACTGTTCCACCAGTACAATAAACCAAATCACAGGGTAAAAACTACAGGTGAATGAACAAGTCAAAGCCCAGATGTAAATCCGAAAGAAAATCTGATGCATGACCTTAGAAATTCTATCCAACAACATTCTAATTTTGCAGTGTTCAGGAGGATTTGTTTTGGGGAATGGAAAAAAAAATCCCCCAAAAAGAATGTGCAAAACAACACAAATCTGTAACTTCAGCAAGAAAACAATTCAGACTAGGACTGAATACAATCACTCAAGCAATTCTTAGATGTTTCATTTAAAAATAATTCTGAGGACATCTTCATACTTCATAATATATACATTTTGCCATGTTAATGTGTCAAACATACATTCACATATGCTAGTGCAGAAAGGCTTATCAATAGACTCCTAGGGTGATCAACCATCACCATCTGACCCTACAAAACTTGATCAGGTGACTGAATACTTATCAGTGCTTTGCTACACTCTAGAAAATGTAGATCCACTCAGATACAACTAGCATCCTGGTATAACAATCACACTTGCAACTTAAAACAGACTACTAGAAAATTAGAACATAAATGGCATCAAACTAAATTGGTAGAGTTTCCAGTAGTGTGGAAGGAGAGTCTCTTGAGATACAGAAAATCTATACATACTGCTAGATCTCTCCAACCTAAAATAAAATGAACAAAAGTAATCCTAGATTTTTATTTAATAATGCACACAATCAATATGCAGCAATAATGACAAGGGCAAATTTGAAAATACAAGGCAGAAAAAAAATCAGAATATGAATTTAAAACCTGAAAATTTGATAGCTAAACTTGTAGATACAACTATATCAAATCATAATTAAGAATGCTTCACTACCCTCTAAGAGACTTATCTAATTTCCACTTAGAAATCATCAACTTACATACTAGCTCCTTCACCTACATGTTTTTTTTTTTCAAACAGAAAGTACCAGTGGCAATTGACCCCGTTCCAAAATCTTTTAAACAAGCAGATATCAAACTCAGCAGTTATGTAGGCTCAGGTCTTATTTAACTGATTGTTATCAGTTTGCAGATTGAAATGGTGACTTACCAAGTTATATATATATAGTCCTTATATATGCTACCTCTGGGTAAAATTATTAAGCTTGGTATTAGTTTCCACTGTTACACAGTTATAGGTTTCCGGAAAAAGCAGGTAAAAGGCACCAGTTTAACAAAGTTGAGAAATGTGTAAGACCTTAGACAGTAGATGCTTATTAACATAACCCCTACTTAATCTTGACAAGTTTTAAAGTAGTGATTGTACTAGGACCACATGCAGCCAGCAGTAAGCTTTCTGATTACTCAGTAAAACTGGATGGCCTTTCTGCTCCATCTTGAGAGACTTCAGGAAAGAACTGAAAGCCATTTGACTAAAAGGCAGGAGGAATCACTGAATGGAAGTTTGAAAATGATTACAAGCTACATTATAATACACTTCAGTCACCAGATCTCAGCTAAATTGAACCTATGTGAGATTTTGGTCCAGTGGGTTAGACAGTACACAGATCAGCCATAAACTTAAAACCACCTGATATTGTGTAGGTCCCCCCGTACCACCAGAATAGCTCTGACCTATCGAAGCAAGTGTCCCACTTGACCTCTGAAATTATGCTGTGTTATCTGGTACCAATACATTAGTAGATCAGATTAGTCCTGTAAGTTACAAGGTTAATCCTCCATGAATCAGACTTGTTTGTCCCGCACATCCCACAGATACTTGATCAAATCAATGTGGGATTTTAACGTCAAACCATATCTTTATTTTCCTCAAACCATTCCATTTCTTTGCAGTGTGGGAGGGCACATTATTCTGCTAAAAGACACCACTGACATTAGGGAATACAATGTGATGTGTAGGGGTGTACTTAGTCTGCAACATAGTTTAAGTATATGGTAAGTAACATCAGTAAGCCTTGGGTGCTTATGACCCCATTTCTGATTCACAGATTGTCCTTCCTTGGATCACTTTTGGTAGGAAATAACCAAGGATGCATACTGGGAACACTCTACAAGACCTGACTTTTTGGGGATGCTATGACCTAGTCGTAACATCCATACACACCAGCATCATAATTTGGCCCTCATTAAAGTTGCTCAGATCCTCACGCTTTCCCATTTTTCCTGATTCCAACACATCAGTGTTGGGAATTGACTGCTCACTTGCTGAATAACATATCCCACCAGCTATTTTGGCGGCACAACAGGGACCTACACATTATTAGGCAAGTGGTTTGTTAAGGCTGATGTATACATATAAAATTTATATTAGATAAATTTGAATGGTCCTGAGGTAAAATAGCATCACTTATATCACTGTCCGCACATTTTACTCATGTTTTACTTTTGGTCACTTTTATATTAAATGAATAAATGTAAATTTCTTAGGGCACTTTCACACCTAATAGAACTGTAAAATAACAGAGCAATTTGGTTTGCTTCATTTGATATTTGATTTGGTCTAGTATGGCGCTGCACATACATGAATGAAACGTAAGCTAATGAAAAGCAAAAGCTAACTCGTGTTAGGCTGAAATTGTAGTTGTAAAACTTTTTCATTCAATAGACAGAATTACAGCAACGGAAAATGGTAAGTCTTTGTCAAGTGCATGCAGACCTAAAATCACCCAGCAGGGACTAAATAGATGATTAGATAGTTATGGAAATAACAATTTTAAAACATTTAGCATATTACAGCCAACATTTATTTTCTTTTATGCTATGGTCCAAATATGCCTAAAACATAGCATTTCTGCGATTTTATGGGACAAGATCTAATGCGCAGCTTGCAGCTACAAATGAAAGCTGAATACAAGCCCATAAACATGACATTTTTGTTCACTTTCTTATAGTAAGGCTACCTTGCTCAGATGCTCTCAGACAGGTTGTTTGTTTTCACCTACTGAAACAAACCACACCAAGGGGTAAAAAACAGGCCAGGTTTCCACCCTAAAGAATTAAATGAAGCATAACTGAAAGTACCCTGATAACCATGTTTATTTTAAGCCTGCTTTGAGTCTAGCCCCAGATTTAGCTAGCATATGAAAACATAGGAAGTGTGTTCACATGGATATCCAAACTGGAGTGCTGTCTTACCCGGAAGAGCTTGTGTAGCCGGAGAGTGGCACAGCAGAACACAAACCTAATCATCAGCAGCCTCAAAAACTCATCACCATAGAACTGCAAAAAAGCCTGATCTGGAATAAAAACAAAATAACGGATATTCATTCATGCCCCTATTCGTGCATTTATCCACTTCCTTAAAGAACTTGCTCCAGTTTATTTTTCAGTTTATTACATAAAATGCATAGTAATTTGATAAGAAAATAACAAGACTCTAATGGTCTGTGGTTACCAATGGCTCGGGAGCTGGTGAGCATCTGACCGATGTCGTGAGAAACTTTGCGCAAAAACTCCTGGGCCTTTTCCCATAAACCCTGCCGCATACTGGTCATCCCACAGACAGACAGAAAGCCCATTAAGGGATTGTAGAGAAAAAGAGTGAAGAGACTCCCATGCTGAGACTGGTCTAAAATGCAGACAAGAACATTAGTTTCTTTTCTTCTAAATTCTATAGAAATCTAAATGCCAATATAATAATGAAGATTAAGCCCTCATCCTTAAAGAAACATTCAGATGAAAAATCAAATTTACACAATATTAAATGTATCCCTAATGACTTTAATCATATTTGATTTTTCTTTAATTAATTGGATCATGTAACTAACAAGCAATGGAAGTGTCTTTCTCAAATCCATCTCAAATGAAATCCTTTAGCTATGGCTTTTTAATAATGGATTTAATTATGTTCAATGGGATTTTTGACAGTTTGAGAACTTTAACCCACTCCTTCCAGGAACCGTTGTATTTATATACAGACAAGTTATTATACGAGAAATAATTCATGGGCTCCACAGCACCAAGGCTGAATACAACGATTGTACTATTTTATTTGTAAATAAAATGTATAAAATATTGTTTTCTCACTTCAGTATTATATGAGCTATTTAGTCTTGTTTTGTGACATACAACAGAATCCCAATTAAGCCCTTTCCAGATGAGATTGTAACAGTGACGTGCGGTAAGGTTCGTGGCCGGTGAGGCACTGACTCTTTCAGAGTCATATTTACAAACATACAAATTCAATAAAGTAGCTTAAATTCACCATACAACTGACTGCTTGCACATTGATTAATCACTATTTATTAATTCCTGTTTTGAGTGGAAGTCCAGTTTTATGAAAATTTTAAGCTTTGATATAGAATCTTCCATTTTTGATGTCAGAGAAAAATTTAAAATAAGCAGACTGCTGCGACACACTAGCTGATTTATCAACGCTTGTCATCTCTGTGGAGAAGAAGAGCAACAGCAGAGCAAGAATAAACCCGTGGGCTCATGCATACCCCCTTCAGTAAGGCAGAGGTACAGGCTGCCTCACCTCATGAGTTTTTTGTCAGATCAGCAAGTCTAAATATGTTATATACATACATTACCTAGACTATGTAAGTGAGGACATGTCTACAAACATTATATTGGTGACATACAGAGAGATAGCAACAGGTACGCGTCAACTGAACACATTCAATTCAGTTTGAAATGTGAGGCATCTGGCACCTTGCATCCCTTAGCTGATTACATACATTTGGGGTAAATTAGATTTTAGATGTTTCACTTTAGCAGTTCTTAATGTCTATTTCCGATTATTTGGAAATTATTTAATTCCAATTTAAATTTAAACCCCATTGCTTTTTTAACATATGATGCATATCCATTAGCAAAGAACAAAACAACATGCAGCACTAATAAGATACATAATAAAATAATAACAATAAAAAGGAGCAGAACCTTGCATGCTCTTTGGATAGACGGTAGGGGAAAGTAGGCACACCAAAGGCTGGCCAAACAGATTACAGAAATTCTATAGAGGCAAACAAAGAAAGATGACATATTAAAACCTGTTTTATAATATTAATGAAGAAATATTTTACAAATGTTTTACATTTTAAAATGGCCACATGGAGGCCCTCTTCCACAGCTGTCTGTATCTGTCAAACCTATAAATGAAAAATGGAGCCAAATCTTTCTGTTTTAATTGTTAGCTCCTTTCTAGTAATTATATTTTATTTCATTTAAATAGAAGCACTATCATGCACATTTTTAAATCTCCATATAATCCCTAAAATTGTTTAAAGATGATGCTGTAGGTCATCAGTTTAAATAATCTACAAACATGTGATTGGCTTTGTGTGTGTATTAATGAATTAAATTTACCTTGTAGGCCATGCTGTTGGATGAGTCCACAATTATAAACAAGGGCTTCCTGGTAAAGGGGTAGAGGTCTCCAGGATGAAGGCTAATGTTTGTGTATATACGAAAAAGCAGCATTACTTGCTGGATGCAAAAAGATGTTAAAAAGTGCTAAAGATTTCATGTTGTGTAACCAATGATTATGTGGGACTGTTTACCAGTGCATCTCTTTCTGGGCCTGGTTTCTCTTCTGCACTGCCTCGCCATTTACTACATCACGATTCGTGTTGGTTAGAACTCCTCCAAAGTCATAGGGTCCTGAAAAGGTCACAAAGAATACAGATTTTAATACAACATTCAGCCTAAATGTTCTTCCTGTTGCTCATGAGACCTTGATTTCAGAGCAGCATTTTGGGAGGAGTTTTCTGGGTCATAAAAAAAGATTGGTCTCTGAAGAGTTTAAGACTCTGACCTCATTAATAGGCTAGAATGGTGAAATACTTCATCATAAGATTGTCTACCTAATGTAAGCAAGGGAAGTCTATTGATCATAAGCTGAAGGAGTGACTGGGGGATGGTGTGTGTGTGTGTTTGTGTGGCTGGCTGGCTAGAAAGAGCAGCTTGATGACAGTTGATGTATTAACCTTTCAAGAGCTGTCTGTATCACTGGATTAAAGAGAAACATTACCCCACTTGCTTTGTGTCTTACCATCTAGGTGGAGTGTGTGAAACAGTGAATTCTAAAGTTATCCCACAATCAATAATTAAAATAAAAGGCTATTCAGAGATAGCAACAAACACAACAATGGAGAAAAAAGTTGAGTGAACATGCCTTCATATTCCACACGTCCAGCCGGAAAGACCCCAGTAGCTGACAGATATACCAGGAGAACACTATTGGCAGGTAGCTCCTGTTAAATAAACCAAAAATGACATAAATCATAAATAAACAACCAAATAGCTACAAATATCTATTTCAGGTCCTGAAATATTTTGCAATCACACCATGTTTAGGCTTCACCAAAAGTAGAAATAAATGGAGTCATGCGCCCTAAGGCTCCAATGCCTGAACAGTCACCCAAAACCTTTAATGTTGCATATGACAGAAAGGTGTCAGAACACAGTGCATAGCCCCTGCTGAGTTTGGGGCTGCAGACCCACAGACTGTGCTCATGTCAACTCGTGAACATAGCGAAAAGTGTCTACATTGGGCACATGGATACCAGATATAGCAAGAAGGAGGCCTAGCCTGAAAAATCAGGGTTACATCATGTGGACAGCTGGGTGTATGTGTGTGTTACCTGGGGAAGAGATGGCACCAAGATGCACTATGGGAAGATGGCAAGCTGGCAGAGACAGTTTAATGCTCTGACCAATGTTGTGCTGGGAAACCTTGGGTCCTGGCATTAATGTGGATGTTACTTTAACACATACCACCTACCTAAATATTGTTGCAGGCCAAGTACACCCCATCATGTTAAAGGTATTCCCTAATGGCAGTGGCCTATTTTAGAAGTATAATGCAACCTACCACACCACAAAAACTGACAACTGTGTTCGAGGTGTCAAACTGGCATACAAATTCCCCAGATCTCAATCTGACTAAGCACGATAATGTGCTGGACAAGAAAGTATGATCCATTGAGTCCCCACCTCACAACTTAAAGGATCTGCTAAATGCTTGGTGCCAGATATCACAGCACAGCATTGTGTGGTGGCACAAAGGGGACCTACACAAGATTAGGCAGGTGGTTTGTTATGGCAAGTGTTGTTCTGGTTAATGTTATGGCTAATCTGTGTATGATTTATGCTGTTACATACATTGTATAATAGTCTAAGTCAAATTCTTATGTAGCTTACACTTTTGAAGCTTTTTGATTTTTTTACATTCAGTACAACTTTTACTTCAGTACTATAGAGCAACTAAAAACATAAGTGAAAAAAGAATGTGCTTTCATGCCAAAGCAGGATGCATTACCCAAATCCACATAGACATATGTGTTAACACAGTGATAACAAAACAAGAGATGATGACATACAAAGAAAAATAATTCCACACAATGGATAAAGTGTGAGATGTCCCAAAACAGATATAGAATATTATCTAGAAATCTGTCCAGTCGCATTACTTAGGTTAGTGTATGTGTACTGCCACACCACAATACTACTACACTAGTTTACCAACATATATACAAACATTAGTAATGCACAACTTGTTTTAAACCTGCCTAAGTTCTCCCACCTCACCCCACTGCTGCGTTCCCTCCACTGGCTTCCGGCAGCTGCACGCATCAAATTCAAAACACTGATGCTTGCCTACAAAGCCAAGAATGGACCAGCACCATCTTACTTCAAAGATCTTATTACTCCTCACACTGCAACTCGCTCCCTCAGATCAACTAGCACTGCTCGACTGGTCCCACCATCTCAGGGTAAAAGGAAAACTCTTCTCTGTTCTGGCACCTAGAGGTCCGTACAGCCGAGTCACTGACTGTTTTCCACCTGCAACTGAAGACCTACCTTTTCCTAAAACACTTAAACTAGCTCTTATTTTTTCCCTGTTTATGTATTGTTATATGTTGTATGTACATATTTAATATAAAAAAAAACACAAATATATTCATTGATAGAAACTTTAAAGCACTTTTGTATTTCGCTCTGGATAAGAGCATCTGCCAAGTGCCAGAAATTTAAATGTAAATGTAAATCGCAGGTTCAGACTGTAATGATTTTAAAGCTACCTGTTTCGGTGGCAATTATACTCTTACTTCCGTCAATTACACCAACGCTTGCCAATTGTGGGCATCTGTGATTTCATATTTTTGAAAGAGGGTGGACAACCCAAGTGTGTTACTAAGACCTAAGACACATGAGGAGCAGTTCAATAAGATGCAGTTGGTTGGTTTCCAATTTGTTGTGAAATGGGGGCTGTTGTATAAAGCTGCTTGCTGGGTGGAAATTGGCAGCTGACTAAACTGGGGAGGAAAATTGGGGTGCAGGAGACTTTTATTTATAATTTTTTTTAAGAATCAACTCTCATTAATGTAGAAAAACTGGCTACATTGATTAAACTGACTTTTTTGACAATCAATCTACACAAAATAATCCCAAGGCAAAATAAGATTTTAGAATAAATAAAAAAAACATTCATTTATATAGCATTCATTACTTGGTAAAACACTTCAGAATATGCTGATCTGAGATTTTGATGCATAACATTCTATAAAGTTTACAACGGGGCAAAAACATTAAACAACCGGTGAGAGGAAGGCTGAAACACCTTACTGATGATAGAAATCGATAGATCAGACTGGTTTGAGCCAGTCTGGTTTGAACACCATCTATAATCATGGTCAGCAGAAACGCATTTCACACAATGCACATCAAATCTTGGGCTACAACAGCAGAAGACCACATCAAGCTACACTTCTCTCAGCCAAGAACAAAAATCTAAGGCTATCATGGGCAAAGACTCACCAACACTAGACATCTAAAGACTGGAAAAATACCAGGAAATACTGGAAAAAGGTGTTTTTCCCCCCTAATCTATAACTGCAGTTTGGGTAATTCTGTGCCAATAATCATGGTCATGGACATTCTCAATCATCTGAGAATATTGTGGAAATGGTCAATAAACTAATGAAGACTGTACAATATGTGTGTCCATCGTCCAGTTAGATACAAAAGGACCAGTGGAGCTTTAATCCTTGCTCAAATATGACTAAATTTATTAACAAAAATGGCCTTACATTTCTCATAGTCCATAGTTAAACCACAATCAGCTGAGGTGGTGGCATTTATTAGGTGATCAAACAAAAAATGTAGTGCTGTGATTATTTAAAGAAATCGAGCATTAAAAATAGAAACAAAACCATGTCGTTGTACAGGGACAGCCTTTCATGTTTATCACATGTAAATAATAAACCTGGAGTCCTGAAAGGTGAAACAAGATTGTGGAAGTCTACAAAGAGTGGCTTAGATACTACAAAATGGCTTAGATACTGGGCTGACATACACTGGGACATACACACACATATGTGCCTTTCTATGTATATAATCACAGCTAACAGATTGCATTTTAGCCCAATTTGGAGTCCCTTTGCTTTGTTTGTGCTTTGTAATTGTGGAATATTATGTGTGTATTCATTAATCAATTACAAAGACAATTTACTCTATTGCAAAAACACGATAAAATGTGCAAAACCCAGTGAATTTAGATTTGTAAATGTTTGATCGGGTCGATCAATGTAAGAAACAACTACAGAGACAAGCAGTAAGACATAAACAAAGGTGATGTGTGAGGAAATATGTGCTGACCTTGAAGGAGGCTGAAAGGAAGGTGTAAAGTTGGCTGAAGGTGGGCTTGTATAGAAGGTATTTGTGAGGGTTCTCCCGCTTGGCTGGCTTTTCGTTGGGCTCCTGGAAAAAGAGAGAGATGAAAGCCTAAGAGAGTGAGAGAGAGTGAAACTGATGAAAGGGAGAGGAATAAGAGACGAAAAAGAACACTCAACGGTGAGAGAGATGGGGAGAGTGCAAGAGTCTTCTCTTACAAGTGTCCCTGGTTTGGTGGTTTGGGTGGCAAGATTCACTGGTTCTCGCTCGAGGGCCTGGAGCATGCGAAACATGTCGATGGTCAACTCGCTGAACTTCACCTGAGCAAAGAGATTTTTAAGATCACGTTGCTTGTGTTTTTAAATTTAATTGCTTGTATTTTAAAGCTGCTAAATGTAAGATTTTAAATTTGTAAAAAAATGTAAACATTTTCTCTGTTGTGTTTTTGCAATTTGCGGAAGCCTGAATTAATCCCACTTCTGTACACGATAACATACAGAGAAAATAAAGGCTGCACACTGAATTACGTAGTAGAAATAAAGAAATATTAAAACACACACAGACATAAAAATGAAATAATAACTGCTACACTTTAAATTATAAAATCCAAATCAACCATAGTTTTTCTGTATGAGCATAATACAAATCATAATCACATAAAAACAGTGTAATTGGTATCCACCTTTTTTCAGTGTCTGCCAGTTTGAAGGTTTTTGTGCAAGACATCTGTTTAGCCATTTCCACTTATTTCAGCTGACTAGTTTGTATACATCACATCAATCAACACTGCCATTTAACATCTCATGTATAATATTAATAATTATGGATTCACAAAAAAATCTATTGTGTGTTCAGTTAGGGCTTGCCTTAATAACTGGAACAAGCAAAAGGTTTTCTAAGAGCAGTTGTATTTTTATCCTAAACTACAACTGTATGTGCATGTGAAATGCCATAGAATCTCCATCCAACTGTCCAAAATAAGCACTTCAGTTTTGGTTATAGCTTTAAATGTATAGAAGACAGTATACAGTGTACACACACTTTTCACTTGGAAAGAAGATGTACAAATGAATACTATATACAGAGAAGTATCTGGGCTCCAATACTTCATGAAAAACTCTGAGATAGCATATTATCAGGAGGATATCAGAACATAAAGGTAAATCAAACTACTGTCTCTGAACACCAGCTGAGGTAGATTCATTTATTTAATGAGTCAGACTTGAGAGACTGGCTTGCTTGCAAACTAACATTAAAAGAAACAAAAAAACTAACAAGAACTAACATTAAAAAATTCTTGCAACTGACAAAGTAGAGGTGGGAAATGGAATTGCTCTACTTCTACTTATTAAAGTCCAAAAATACTTGGAAATGACCTTCGGTATCCAAATATAAAGTATTGTAAGTTATTGCAGTTAATGGACATTTTCTATTAAGGAAACCTAAGTGACTGCAGACAAGAGTTAGCTGGTCATGTGTTTCCTACACAGGTCTCCTTAAATAAATACAGAATAAAAAAATAAATGCATAATGAGAACAAATAACAGCAATAATTTACAGTATTTTCGCTACTTTACTAATTTACAAGCAATAACTTACAAATCAAATTAGAGGTCTCACACAAAAAGTGGAAGAAAACACTATTACTTATTTCCATGTTGCAGAATCACCACATTTTATGAAGTACACTTCTAATTACTCTATGAACCACTGCAGCTGCTTCAGAGCATTACAAGGCCTCGGACCATTTCTTGAACACACTTCCACAAGAGAAAATCTGTTCCTAATTTTCTAACAATTTTAACTAATAATTTTTAACACCCATATTTGGGTGTGATGGTCAGGTTTCCACATACTTTTGGCAATACAGTGTATAGTAACCACTAAAACAATAGGAAATTTTCTCCAGATTGCTTCAACATCTCTTAATGTTTAATGTTTAAGATGTTTCAGTCCCTACAGTTTACCTGACTGTTGCAGTTGCCGACAATGAGGGCGTCAGCCAGTGTCAGCTGCCCAACCACCATGCCAGGCTCAAGCTGGGGCACACCCCCTTCCTGCAATCGACTGGACTTGACCACCACTGCATTGTCGTCATTCAGAATCATAACAGGATCAGCCTAAAGAAACATAAAAAAGTCATTATCCAAAAAGACAAACAAAATGAACCACTGAAGCATTTATAACACATGAATAAAATACTCCAAATAAAAGACACTAATATTTTTTTTAATCAGAATATCACAGCAACTGCAGATTGAGTGAATTTTTATATATTTACCCCACACTTTTCCATTTATACATTCATGGGAAAATAAAGCATACCCTCCTTTAATTCTATGTTTTTATTTATCAGGGTCTAAATAACAATTGTGTGGTCCGCACCAACTTCTATAAACAAACAAATTTAGTGTTCTGGAGCACTCAGACATGTCTACATCATGCCAAGAAAAAAAAGGATATCAGCAATGACCTCAGATAAGCCATTGCTACTGCTCATTAATCTGGGACAGATAATAAGGCCATCTCCATATAATTTGAAAGCACTATTCTACTGTGAGAAGGACTGTTATATAAAGGGAGAGCCTTCATGACAGTTGCAAATCTTCCCAGGAGTGTGTTTCCCAGCAAACTCAGTCCAACATCAGACAATTTGATGCTCAGTGGGATATAAAGAAAAACACAAGAGCAATGTAATGTAATGTAATCTACAGGCCTCTGAAAGCATATTAAATGTTCATGACAGTACAATCTGAGAAAAGAGCAAATAAGCATAGATTTCATGATAGGATGGCTAGGAATAAGCTCCTTCTCTTTCTAAGAGAACATGGCAGGAAGACTTGCATAGAGGTTCATATCTAATAGAGTCATAAAGGTTCTTGAACAATATCCCTTAGACAGTTAAAACCAAGGTGGGGATGTGTGGTCATCATGTGCAGCACAATGTTTGGTAAAAAACCAAACACAGCATATCACCTGAAATGCGCCATACCCACAGTCAAACATGGTGGGGTTAGGGTGGTGATGATTTGGGCTTATAATCGTTTTCTATCCTGATTCAGAAGTCTTACCTCCACAAAAGCAGCAACCTCCTGCAGCACCAGGTTCCACTCTAACTGGTCCTCTGTGTTGAAGCGCTGTGTGTAGTCTTCAATCTCTTCTGAAAGCTCCTGCACAAGCATTGAGCACTGTATTAGCTTTTGAACTCTACCAACATTAAAGCAGATAGTATGAGGACAGCAAGATGTTGATAACGATGATGATGATGACAATGATGATGATGAGATTAAATGCACAAAATGTGACTAACACTGCACTGCACTGAAGCTGCTAGAGAAGATGGCTAAATGTCTCTACATTTGAATCAGGGTAATTCTGAAATGGCCCACAGTTGGGAAATTACCTTGACCAAAACTTTTACCAGGTCCATTTTGTTGAGCAGCAAACACACTACAATGAAGCGGGCATAGTACCTCAATTTCTTCACCACCAACTCGGGCCTATGAGGAGAAAGCAAGCAGTGAGGAAAAGAGAAGTTTGGAAAGAGGGAAAAAGAAGTATGATAGGGAAAATGATGAGAGAAATATAGGGGAGTCAATGGAGGGAAATGGGGAAAGGGGTTCAGAAGAGAGAGCACAAAGAGAAAAGGAATGAGAGAACGAAGAATAGAGAACGACAGAAGAGAGATGACAGCAAAAACAATCACACAGACAAACAAAGGGACAGAGTAAAAAAAGAGAGCAAGTCCACAGAAAATTTCACACAAATTTCATATTCATTTAGAAAAATATGAAAAAATATGTAAATATGTAATATATGTAAATCATGTGATACTCTAAAGAAAGTTTCAATCAATTTCAAACTCTGAATCTTTCTCGTACAATTAACATTCTAACAATTCTGTATGGAATCAGATTTTACTTTTTTAAACACTAAATGAGTATGAAGTCACTTTGACTTTGAGGGCCCTCACATGTTAATGCTATGCTCTAACCATGTTAATGCTAGCAATGGCCCAGACTCATAATTAGGGTCAGACAGCAAAACTCCAGAAGTGAGAGCATATACACCAACCAGCCATAACATTAAAACCACTGATAGATGAAGTGAATAAAATTAATTATCTGATAAGATCTTCCTCTAGGTCCTAAAACTAGCTAAAGAGAACCAATTAAACAAGAGATTTATTTGAACCTTTGCTTTCTGCTGTGATCTCTTTGAGCAACAACAACCAAATATTTCCAGTAACTGGTGAACAACCTGACACAATGAATGGAATTGTGGCCCATTCATGCTTACAAAACTGCTTTTTATGTTGGAATGCAGTGTCTGGCTTTTGCCAAACATAACACTTTTCATGGAAACAAGGATTCATTTTTCAACAAAACATTCTTTCAATTCTTTCAATTAACATTCTTGCTGATGAGACCCACCACGTTCATGTCACTGGTGACTTGATGATATGATTAGAGGTGTGCATTGCTGCACAGTCATGTGTCAGCAAAGTGAACAGCAGTGGACTAAGAACACAGCCTTGTCTGTAAACAGCATTCAAAAATGTGTCCTTTTTGTCCAGGTGCGTGAGAGCCAGATGGAGGGTGGTGACAATGGTAGATGTCTTGAGGCATGTGTAGAGTTTTCTTGACATCATCTGTGGTGAGATACCTGATACCTGGTCATTCGGAGGAGAGATGGTCTTCCTTGCTGCCACATAGTTCTGTGCCTCAAACTGAGCACAGATGTTGTTCAGCACAACTGGAATCACTGTCACAGACAGGTCCTTACCTGGGACAGTTTGACCATTTGATCGTAGAGCCACATTGTCAACTGCTCTGAAAGCAGAGTCTCCGGTCCGCATACACCTTAGCAGCTATCCACGACTTCTGATTGGATTGTGTGGTGATGGTCTTGGAGACAGTCACGTCATCAATGCAATTGCTGATGTTGCTGGTCACTGATGCCAGTGGGCTTAAAATAGTCTGCTGGCCAGGTTTCACCTGCTTTGGAACCAGTTTAGAATGCTTTAGAGCATGGTATGTGCTGTGGATGTTTGTGATCCAGTGCAATTGCCCCTCTTGTTGCAAAGTCCACATGCTGATGGAATTTAGGGAGCACTGATTTGAGGTAAAATGGTCTGCATCTAATAGTCACAAGCACCACAGTGATGAGAAGTAATTAGAAACCAACTCAGAGGTCGTGCAACATTCCCTGCTGATGTAAAAACACAAGCCACCACTGCGAGCCTTACAGTGCAGAGCTGTATTTCTGTCAGCACAAAACGGGTTGAACTTACAGATAACAGCCCCAAAGGTGCCTACAGGAACATTTAGGTGTTGGAAATCCATCGGTAACCTATGCTGTTATGATGTATGTGCCAAACATGTGACAGCAGCGCAATGCATAAAATCCTGCAGGTCCAGAGCTTCTTTTGATGTTCACATCAAACTTCAGAACAGAGAAATAAATAGCATCTCTGTGTCAAAAATAGCCATTGTAAAGAGACCAGGCACTGAATATTTTCCAACATGGTCACATGGCTAATTGCATGAATGTGCAAGGGTACATATTTTCCTATTATATTCACTGATTTTAAATTCAGTCATGGGAGAAGTACCCTCGGTCAACTCTATGTTTTTATTTATCAGAGCCTAAAGAACAATTGTATTGTCCTGAACAACTACACAACTTCTATAAACAAACAAATAGTCTCAGGTGCCAAAAAAAATTAAACGTTATTTTTTTTTCCCAAAATGTAAACCAACATTCAAAAACCAGATGAGAACAAATATGTACACCTTATAATTCAGCAACATGTAGAACCATTTTCAGCAACAACAAAATTGAAGGGTTTTTTTTCTGTAAGAGTTAATCTGTCTCACATTTAGGCACACTTTTTTTTTACAGCATTGCTTCAGTTAACTAATATTTAAGGGCATTAATGCTTGCATGGCTGTCTCAAGATCCCACCATAGCATCGTCAAACACCTTGAAATTTTTCTATTTTAGCCATTTACATTTTGATTTTCTGGTGTGCTTGGCATCATTGTCATGTTGCAATTTTGGCCCAGCTTAAGTTGATGACCTCACATTCAAATTACCTCACATTCATCTCAGTAAAATTCTTGTATAAATTATATTGAGTTCATCGTCTTAATGGCTGCAGGTTTCTTAGGCCATGGGGCTGCAAAACCAGCTCAGAGCACCCCTCCTCTATGCTAGAAAGTTGTTTGAGGTGTGCTATGTTGTGTGCTATGTTTGTGCTATGTTGGTTTTCACCAAACATGCTGAGCATAATTTACCTAAAAAATGGAATGTAGCAAAATGATTCTGGCTAATATTGTATATTAGTATTAAGTAGTATTAATATTTATATTATAATTTTAATACTTTTTTCCTTTAGAGATTGATTAGATACAAGTACTTCTTGATAGTATTTATAAATGGAATTTTAATTTGTTAAGGTATTCAGCAGTCAATAAAGTATCAGTACACCAAAGGTTACTTGATGTGGGGATGCGTAGGCTTTTACATCTACCTTGATATGATTACACCTTTTTCAGTGGTGTAAGAGAAATATTCCTTAATAATTTTGTTTCTTAATGTTTCCTCCACCCTACTTCATTCTTAGACCATGTCAATTCTGGAGCCATGGAATAAATAAATACACTTAAATAGACGGTGCCTTTATTTAATCTCTTCCAGATTCTACATTCAGGGGAATATTATAGACATAAGATTTTATGTTGAACAAATCTGTCTTCAGTGTCAACAGAAAGAGGAAGGTTTCCGAAGAGGTTTTTAGGGAAAATGTTATACAATCTGTTTTTTTGTTTGTTTGTTTGTTTTTTCATGCTACACTGTGGAGCAGACCCTATTTTGTTTAACAAAAGTTTTTGAGACTGTCCTCTATTTGGGAAGTTTGAGTCTCACATTCCTGAGCTATATAAAGACCCCACTAATTGGAGTTCCTGTCCAGTCACTGAGACCTATTTTCTGTTTGATGTTCTGTCACTTGATGAGAATATATTTTGTTGTATATTATGCCAAAAGTGGTAAATTAGCGGTATATCTATTATTTATCAGTGTATATATAGTAGCGGTATATTCCATCTCAGGGAATGCTCTGAAAATCAAAACGGTCTATTAATCATAGAAGGAATTCCTTTGTCATATGTCAAGCTACAAGATAACAAATTTGGAATTCCATTAATTATGACAGAGATGGCTTTTATTGTACAGTGGACAAATCATCCAGAATTTTGTTGTGTGCTAGAGACAGAAGGGGAGTGTGTGTTTGTGTGTGTTGTGTTTATTTGGGCATGTCCAAAAATCGTAATCATATTACTTAGTATTGGTCAAAAAAAACAGGTAGGCAGCATGAAGAAAGCATAATCAATAATCAGTAAATAAAAAACAGTCATGGGTCAGGAAGGAACACAGAAAAATGTGAAGCAGGTAAACAAGTAAACAATGGTTTAGACATAAAAAAATAAAATGAATGATAAGGCCTCATACTGAACAGTCAGTATCTTAACCAGGATAGTGTGGATACCAGACAGATATTTTTCCATGTTTAATGTAATATAGCAACCAACAAAATAGAATATTTTAGGAAACAATAAATTAGATGCACATATGTGCACACCCGTTAACTTGTTAATTCTTATAATACAGCACTCAGTCTTCCTTAGGTTCTCCACTTTTTATGTTCTGTTCAAATCTCTCTTCAAGTCATTCCACATGTTTTTAACAGGAAATTAGATTAGATCTGGGTTCTAACTCTATGATTCAGGTGTCAAACAGAGATTTTAGGTTTTATGTCAAAATAGAGTGAGTATTTGCAGTCATTCATGAGTCCTTCATAATTGTTGATAAGTGGTCAGAATGGCCAGGCTTGTTTAAGTTGACACAAAGGTTATAGTAAATAACAGCCATGGTGAAAAAAAAAAGCATCTCAGAATGCACACCATGCCAATACTTGACTCAGATGAGCTACAATAGCAGAACAGGAATCTGAGGCTACAGTTCACCAAAACTGGCAGATGTTCATAATAAAGTGGATGATGAGTAAAGTAGTGGTTTCTATAAACGTGCTTAAATAGTTGTGAAAACAGTTTGAGAGCCACCTTGAAATCAAATCACTTTCTTTGGCTAAATTTTGTACATGAATATCAACCTCAGGTAGGAGGTGTTGCCATAAGTTTGAAGATAGAATGGTATGCTAACAATTATTAGTGTGTGATTCAGGTGATAATATAAATAAATATATAATATTTTAATTGATTATATTCCAGTTTAGGCATGATTGTACTTTTAACAACAAAAAGTCCATTCTCACCTGTCCTCCTTGTTGACCTGGTAGTAATATGAGCGCTGGCGGATGGCCGAGTAGAAGGAAAAAGCTTCATTTAAGTAGCTGGTTTCTGAGGTACGGAGACTGAATGAGGAGAACATGAGGAATACACTCATTAGAGCAATCTGAGGTCCTGCCATAAACCAACCAAAGCTTTTAGGAAAAACAGCCTTACTAGTAATGGTAGTAGAGCTGGCCGATTTTGGAGGCCACCTCGCCAATCTGCCACCTCTTGAGCCCGTATCGATTGTCCAGCACCTGTCTGTTCTCCCATTTATCACATAACACACACATACACACACCACATGCCCTTTGAGAGTACATCTTATTTATTGATATATATTGTCTGGTATTATTTGGCTGCTGTGTTCAAAATATAATAATGATCTACACTCAGTGTAGTTAACCATTAACTAGTGTCAACTAGCTACTAATGGTTAGCTCACTGGCTAGGGAGCAAATTTGAATGGCACCCAAATTGAATCCTTTTTTCAGGCTTTTTTTGTCATTTATTGAAAATAAAATGAAACAAATGTTGCACCTGAGCATTATATTATTTTTATTTAATTTCTGTGAAATTATTATTATTTAGAATTAATGGCTGACCTGTGCTGTTGCTGAAACTTCCAAAGTTTGGTGTAGACATCGAAGGTACGGCCAAAATAGGACTGCCACTGTTTGTGTCCATACTGAGGGAGATCTCTAAAGTTGAAAAAAAAAAAGAAAAAAAAAGTGTGTATCACATATTTATAAATATGACATGTGATGGTCATCAAGAGGTGAAGACAGTAAACTGGGGGAAAAAATAACAAAGGAGTGAAATAGGAAGAAAGAATTGCTTATTGTATTAATAATTCCCTCTTTCAATTATCTTTTTTGAGCCAGTTTTTGGTAATGCCTTCTCATAATAACATACACATAAGCGTGGAAAATACACTAGAGCAAATAAAGGTGGGTGTGTAAATGAAATTTTTTTTTTCTCATTCATATTAACATGAGAGTAAAGTGAAGGTCAGAGGAGAAAGAGTTCAGAAAGACTGACAGAGCAGATGCACAGGTTGGGGGGGGGGGCGGTATATGCATGTCGATGGGTGACAAAGCTAGGACTGTGGTGAATCATTGTTGTGATGTGATGGAATCTTACCAGTTACAATTTTCACCATTCCCTTGCTCTTTTGCTCCCACTTGCTCACTCTCTCCCTCATTTGCATTGCCTCTTACTCAAACCTTTATTCCCTTGGCCCCTACCTCTGCCACGATTGTACTCCTCTTTCTCTTTTCCATTCTTTCTCCCTTATCCTATCTCACTTGTTTCTCCATTCTCTCTTTCTACCTTGCACACAGAGTTGCTATTACAACACATGGGAGGTAGATGCAGACACACACACACACATCAGGGTCATATGAGAAAGAACTCACCGTTACTGCTTAAACTATTCATGATTTTACATCTATATCTATACACAGCTGCTCTGCGGAGGGCAGCAGAGACAGTGGCAGTGTGAGATTTATGTGTCAGCTGCATTTCCTTCTGGACTGTTCAGACCACACACATAGGGTCTAAAAGGGTCAATCAGGAAGGAAGGGAGTATAGCATTACTAATTGTGATTGTTACTAATCACAGATCTGCACTGTTACCATGTATACTAAAAGGAAAGTCCTTGTTCAGTCCCTTGTCCTCACAAGTCTGAATTACTATATGCTGTGTTTAAGGTAATATGTAGTATGTATGTATAAAAACATCCATCAATTGTTCTCTATAGCCTTCTATCAACAGTCCAATAATAAAATAGTACAAACGTGCTGGTTAGGGTAAAGGGGAGTTTGTACATTTCATTTTTTACTTAACCATTCCTTTAGGTCTTTAAGTAAGGCACAATGCTAAACAGAATAATCAATTTAGATTTGTAATTAAAGAAAGAGAAAAAGCAACAGCACACATCAGTTTTAATCTGGCTGGGCAACTCTACCATCTGAGTCAGTTACAAGTTGGTGAATTTACATTTGTGGTGATTTTGATTTTTGCTGTGAGAGCTACAGTATATTAACAGTAATGTAAAATAATGAATGGAATTGTGTTACATTTAATACAACGTTTTGCATTTCCAATTAGTTTGACAACTATCGACTTAAATCATTTCTATGTTCATCTGTTAATGAATGTTAATATTAGAGAGGGAGGGTTTTACCAGTTATATTACATTTGTGTTTGTTAATACAAGATAGGTAGCTGCTCCCTCTTTTCTTGCTCCGCTCATACAGGCATGTAAAAAGTTGTGATATACAATCTTGAGATTGATGTGTGCCCAGTAGAGATTAAAACGCTTATGAAAATGGGTTTGAATGACAGCTTGACGTGACTTGTCCGGTATGAATTGGCCTTTATGCCACTGTTGTACAAAGAAATTGATAGCACTACTATTGCTCTTTCAATGGGTGTGAAGTTCAGTTTGCAAAATCTATGAGATTTAGGGCTGATTATTTTGCAGGCCAAAGTGTTCCCATACTCCATCAAGCTTAGGTCACAAAGTCAAACAGATTTGGTAAATGAAGCCAAAATGACAGCAGAGAATCTAACTAAATCTGCACTTTAATTGAATCTTTACAAATAGATGACATTAAAAACAGTACTTTGTTTATAACAGGAATAGACTTTCAAGTGTTTACCACCCAAATCTGAGTAGCAATGCAATATACATTTAAATAGAACAATCAAGTGAAGTTCAATACACCTTAAATTTGTGGATTATATAGTACTGTGCAAAGAATAGCTGTAATGCAAACATGCCTTAAAAATTAATAAAATTTATATTTCTTAAAGAAAAATACTATAAAGAGCCTTAAACAATGAACTGAACAAAGTGAACATTTGGTAGAACAAAAACAGAGACAGAGTAGCAATAATAGCAGTCAGATGTAAGCATTTTTAGCATGTTACTATAACTGACCAGCAGTCTAAGAAGAAATTTGTTGCATAGCCTTAGGGCAAGCCAAGTTTTGTGTCAGTGACATCTTTGCTGAGACACAACCTCACTTCCTGATTGATGGTTTTTGCTGACCCATTACAGGCAAACTGCTGGACTTTTCAAAACCATTAGATGGAAGCATTTATGTCATGTTATTGTAACCTGTAGATTAGGGTTGCAGCAATCGATTATTTTAGTAATCGAAAATTCTACCAATTATTCCATCGATTAAACGAGTAATCGGATAAGAAGAAGAATAAATATGCAAAAGGAAAGAAGACAGGTCTCTTAAAATGAACAACTAAGTTGTTTCCTATTTAGAAAAATGAAAATAAATTTAGTGCATTTAATTGACATTAAAAATGCAAATACAAATATATAAATAAATAAATAATGTATTACTTCAAAAGAAGGTAAAAATAGTACAACATAAAACAAAAAATACCTAATACCTAAACATTGCATTTATGTTGTGCAACATAACTTTCACGTTTCAGTCTAACTACAGCTCAAGCATGACATAAGCCTTTACTGTCCTCCTGGAAGACTTTGTGGTTTTTGTAAGAGGCAAAAAATTTGTGGACAGGAAGGGAACTGGGAACTTGGAACAAGAACAAGAATTTCTTAACACATTTTTCTGTAACATGAAAGAGTTATTTGGAGAATAAACCCTCTTAAATGTCTCTCTACATACTGGTGTGTGTGTGTGTGTGTGACAGAGAGAGAGTGAGGCTATCAAAATGAATGACGCTAAGGCTTTCACAAAACTTAGCTAACCATAACTAGCCACCATACTGATTTAGAGTCTTAAATTTTACATTTACATTTCTGGCATTTGGCAGACGCTCTTATCCAGAGTGACATACAAAAGTGCTTTAAGTCTCTACCACTGAAAACATTAAAATTGGTTCAATAGGTTACAGACTTAGGATACCATTAGCCTAAAATTGGATGTTTTTTTTGTTTTTGTTTTTAAATAGTCACTACATGTAGCCACAATCCACATACATTTTTACGGTCCTTAATTTCAACTAGCAATCATATTGATTTAAGCTAAATCAATAGTAGTGTTGTACACCAGTTCAGTCTTACAGTAATCACACTGTACAGAGTTTTCTGTCTGTTTTAGTTTGAAATGATCCCAAACTTTCTG
Organism: Hemibagrus wyckioides; assembly: GCF_019097595.1. Classification (NCBI taxonomy): domain Eukaryota; kingdom Metazoa; phylum Chordata; class Actinopteri; order Siluriformes; family Bagridae; genus Hemibagrus; species Hemibagrus wyckioides. The sequence continues at coordinate 10,502,556 of NC_080737.1, read as the reverse complement.
CAGTTTCCTTTGGCCTGAATCTTCTCACCCTCGATGTTTTCTCCCCAAGTTTAGCGGGTTGTGTGTCAGTAATAATGGTCCGGGGGGAAACGCAGTGCTCTGTGTGTAGTTACAGTAAATGGACTAAACGAAGCTTCGAGGCAACTAATTTGCCTCAATGATTTTTTGTATTCAATTATCCGAGTTACTCGAGAAATCATTTCAGCCCTATTGTAAATGATACCATCTATGGCTGAGATACAGACTCATGTCCTGTTTGGTGGTTTTGTTGTCAGATTTTCTGGCCCATTACTGGCAAACTGTTTAAAGTATTCAAAATTCTTAAAGAACTTTAATAACGTTTGGTAGGCTTTCTCTGAAGATAATGTGTAAATAGCGTCAAACTAAAATATCCTAATTGAAGATAACAAAAATAATCCTAAATTTTAATTTAACTCTATTTAACTTTTGTAGCAAAATTACCTAGGAGTAAAACCACTGTAGAAAAGCACACACCATCTATATGCAGGAGCAGTGACTTCATGATTTGTTTCATTAAAAAATTTCAGGCAAAAAATTCAGACTATTAATGTAAAACCAAACAGGTTTAGAGATAATCCTGTAGATTATCACTGATCGTTCAGAGATCTAAATGAGACTTCTCTAAGCATACTCAGGGTAAATTAGGTGTTTCACAAAGTTCTGTTTTAGGCCCACTCCTAATATATTCTATATTCTCCTTATATATGCTACCCCTTGATACAATTATTCGTAAACATGGTATTAGCTTCCACTGTTATGCCGATAACACACAACTATATGTTTCACCTAAGTCAGATGAGAGACACCAGCTTATTAAGACTGAAGAATGTGTAAAGGACATTAGACAGTGGATGCTTACTAACTTCCTCCTGCTTAACTCTAACAAGACAGAAGTGCTTGTACTAGGACCACATGCAGCTAGAAGTAAGCTTTCTAAATAAAATTTTGCATTAATTATAAAATACTATTACTGACCTATAATGCATTGAATGGTCTTATGCCACCGTTCTTTTGTTTTTGTTTTTTTACGATCCACCATGCCTATTTGGATTAAAAGGTGCAGAGCTTTTTCTTACAAAGCCACACAGTTATAGAACAGCCTTCTAATTAGTGTTTGAGATTCAGACGCAGTCTCAGTGTTTGAGTCTAGGCTGAAGACACATTTGTTTAGTCAAGCTTTCTATGTAAAGTTTTTATTAGGTAAAGGAGCAGACCTGGAAGGTTCATAGGCATAGAGTGTTTGGTGTACTTGGATGTTTGGATGCTGTCTCCTTACCACCCTCTCAAGTCACTCAGGTTTGCCGACTGTGAAGTGGTTGGATGCTTTATGTCCTGGGAAGCCATTCTGACACTCCCTTTTAGTTATGCTGTCATAGTTAGTTTTGCGGGAGTCCCTGCCAGCACCTTGCACATCATGTACATTGTCTTTAACCATCACATGACTATAAGCATAATATTTTTTTTCTCTCTTTTTTTAAACTCATACTCTCTCCCCCTTGCTCCCTCTCTGTCTTTCTGAAGGATTTGAGGCCACCTACATCCACAAATGATGTGTACCTAGAAGAATAAACTATTAACACTTCTAATTTTGAAGTTAGCATTCCTACTTCACCGCATTCCTGCCCATAACTTTTACACAGTACATATACTAATGCAATTATTAATGAATTAATGAAATGCTCGCATTAATGAAATGCTCAAGCAGTTAGATGCAGCTCTGTTATTCAACAATAGATTTAACCAAGGGGTATTGGCATATTCCCTTGACTTCAGTATCTGGAGAGGAAAAAATGCTTTATCCACTCCTTTGGGTTACACCAATTTGTCACCCTTTTGTTGTGGTTGTATGAAGCTCCAGCACCATTTCAAAGTGAGAGGGCTATAATCCTCCATCCACATAATGCATTTGCTCCTGCTTATTTAGATGACATATTCATATAACACCGAACAGCCATAACATTATTTTTATTGGCAACATTTTGCTGCCAAAAACAGCCCTGACTCGTTGACACATGGATTCCACTAGATCCCTGAAGGTGTGCTGTGGTATCTAGCACCAAGATGTTAGCAGCAGATCCTTTAAGTCCTGTAAGTTGCATGGTGTGGCCTCCATATGCTCAATTAGATTGAGATCTGGGGAATTTGGAGGCCAAGTCAAAACCATTCCTGAAGCCTTTTTGCTTTGTGGCACGGAGTATTATGCTGCTGAAAGAAATCACAGCTATCAGGGAGTACCGTTTCCATGAAAGGGTGTACATGGTCTGCAACAATGCTTAGGAAGGTGGTGCGTGTCAAAGTAACAACCATGTGGATAGCAGGACCCAAGGATTCCCAGCAGAACATTGCCCAAAGCATGACACTGCCTCTCCTGGCTTGCCTTCTTCCCATATTGCATCCTGGTGCTATGTGTTCCCCTGGTAAGCGACAAACACACACCCGGCCATCCACGTATTGTAAAAGAAAACGTGATTCATCAGTCCAAGGCCTTCTTCTTCCACTGGTCCAGTTCTGATGCTCACATGCCCATTGTTGGCACTTTTAGTGGTGCACAGGGGTCAGCCTGACTGGTCTACAGCTATGTAGCCCCATACACAACAAACTGAGCTGCAGTTTTGGAGATGCTCCGATCCAGTCATCTAGCCATTACTCAAATCCTTACAATTACCCATTTTTCCTGCTTGTAACACATTAAATTTGAGGACAAAATGTTCACTTGCTGCCAAATATAACCAATAACAGGTACCATGATGAGGAGGTAATCACTGTTATTCACTTCACCTGTCAATGCTCATAATGTTATGGTTGATCGGTATATATGGAGATATATAAGTTTTATGGAGATGCTGATTTTCTTTTCCAGCAGGACCTGGCCCCTGCCCACAGTGCCAAAAACTACACTGAACTGGTTTGCTAACCATGGTATTACTGTGCTTGACTGGCCAGCCAACCCACCTGACCTGGGTATTGTAGGAAAACATATTTTGATATCTACTGTAACATACATCCTTTTCTGAATAATAATTTACATAACCCAGCTCTCACCACCAAATGGTGATCAAATCAGACGGTGATCAGGTACTGTGAACTAGCCTACAGTTGGGGGAGTAAACTCTGGGGATCTTTCTCCCATTCAATGCTTTGTTTAAGAGTATCACCTCTAAGCTTTTGCATTATCATACCAGGCAGTCGACACCTGTGAGGGCTACCTCCCCTTGGGGGAGTATCACCTCAAGGCTTTTGTATTGTCACACCTTCAAGGCCTGCCCACTCAAGCCCTTTAAAACTGTAATTCAGTGGACTCACTGGACTTGGTGACTACAGCACCACCGCAGTGTGTTCTGATCTACAATAAAACATTCCTGCTGAACACTACTTCCAAGTCCCCTGGTCTGCTTCGGTCAATTCACAACAGTATTTTCAAGAGCAAGATGAGAGACACCAGACCCCACAATACAGATGAGCTGAAGGGAGCTATCAAAGCAACCTGGGCTTCCCTTACACCTCAGCAGTACCACAGGCTGATTGCCCCCATGCCATGCCGTATTGATGCAGTATTTGTGCAAAAGGAGTGCAACCAAATATTTTAAATGCTTAAATGAACATACAGAAGTCAGAAGTTTTTCACTTTTCTGTGTTATAAATAATTTCTTTGGTTATCTCATGAAATATTGAAATATGCCCCTGCTGACCCCTGTGCACCGCCGAAAACAGCAACAATGGGCACGTGAGTATCAGAACTGGACCACGGAGCAATGGAAGAAGGTGGTCTGGTCTGATGAATCGTGTTTTCTTTTACATCATGTGGATGGTCGGGTGCGTGTGTGTCACTTACCTGGGGAACACATGGCACCAGGATGCACTATGGGAAGAAGGCAAGCTGATGGAGGCAGTGTCATGCTTTGGACAATGTTCTGCTGGGAAACCTTGGGTCCTGCCCTCCATGTGGATGTTACTTTGACACCTACACCTACCTAGGCAATGTTGCAGACCATCTACACCCTTTCATGGAAACGGTATTCTCTGATGGCTTTGGCCTCTTTCAGCAGGTTAATGCGCCGTGCAACAAAGCAAAAATGGATCCGGAATGGTTTGATGAGCATAACAATGAGTTTGAGGTGTTGACTTGGCCTCCAAATTCCCCAGATCTCAATCGAGCATCTGTGGGATGTACTGGACAAACAAGTCCAATCTATGGAGGCCCCACCTGCAACTTACAGGATTTATAGGATCTACTGCTCTTGGTGCCAGATACCACAGCACACCTTCAGGGATCTAGTGGAGTCCATGCCTTGAGGGGTCAGGGCTGTTTTGGCAGCAAAAGAGGGGCCAACAAAATATTAGGCAGGTGGTCATAATGTTATGCCTGATCAGTGTATAATAGTTTATGAGTACCTAGTGGTTAACGTGGAATTTCATGACCAAATAAGTCTTTGATGTTACTGAAAATCACACTTTAATCAGTGGTTCTTGCCATGCAATGCAAGCATCAATATTATATTTTTATTACTAAAGTTTATTATTGTGGCAAACCCAACATATTGTTTTCATTGTAAAAGTATTATGTTGTGTTTTGTTTTAAACCTATAAATTGGTAGCCAAGCACCCAAGCTGCACAGGCACCCTAACATTATTCTACTTTTCCTTCTGACTAGGGTGTCTATGACAGCCTATAGAACCATCTGCTATAAAAGCTGGCAGTGTGAATCTGCAGCATTGGGCTTGTTACGGCCCAAATCCTTAGCTCAGTATGTTGAATATGTAAGAGAGAAGTAGCAGCAAAAGCCACCAGCACCACAAATCTAAGGAATCGCCTCAAATCACATCACCCTGCTGAATTTGTGAAGATTTAAAGGCATCCATAGCCACACATACTTCACGTCAGTTGCCAATATCACAGACTTCTGAACAGGTAGCAAAATATAAATGCGACAGTATGAAATGTTGCCCACTGACAGAAAAAGTATAACAAGATCCATTGCAAAGGAAATGTAGCCATTTAATACAGTGGGAAAAAAACAGCATATAAAGAAATTTTGACAGCCAATAAGAATTTGAATTTCAATTCTTACTGATTTCCAAAACAGCAATCTCATGAGAAGGATGATATTCTGAAGGATTTGCAAGAAATTGATTTTTATTCAGCCACCACAGACATGTGGTCCAGTGTAAATATGACCCCATACATGAGCTTAACAGTACAATATCTCACAGCTGACTGGACTCTAAAGTCAAACTACCTAAAGACAAGATACACCCAAGAGATCCATACAGCTGATATACTTGGAGAAACTCTTAAGTCTTAAGCAAACTTGGCTGGCACTGGCTAAATTTCTTTGGCCATAATCTCTATTTGGCTGTCACAAATACCATAGCAAGTGAGAAGAAATGCCCAATCCGTGCCCTAGGATTGTGTAGGAGTCTGGTAAATACTTTCAGTATGAGCAGGACAAAGAAAACAGACCTGAAAAAGGCACAGAGAACAACATCCCAATATCCCGCAACATAGTTTAGTTCTGGTGAGTGAATTATTTTTATTAATGTACAGTGAAACCTCGGGGCACGAACGTCCCCAATTACAGGCCAACCAGGTTACGTTCAAAAATTTGCCTACAATTTGTTCCTACGTGCGTCCATTTTTTTGGAGTAAGACCAGGGAACCACCATCCCAAGCCACCGCTATCAGGTAAACAAAGACACAAGTGCATAACCCAGCATCACTTTTGATCAGTCTTCGTTCGTGATCGTACATGTGCATAGTAGCTATGAACACCATTTTCCTCTTTTCTCGATATTATTTGTATTATACTATAAAAATAATTCCAGCATGGCCCCTAAGAAAGTGCACAGTGGTAGTGATAGTGGGAAGAAGGTGATAATGAAAGTAACCATCGAACTTAAGAAGAAAATTATAATATTTTATTATTATATTATATTATTATTACTATTATAGAAACAGAAAACATGGACATATAAAACCGACATCGCAGGATGTATCTGTCCTTGAGTCCATTAATGCAGCACTACAATCCGTTGCTGATTTCACAGATGTTCTGTCAGGGGAAATGTATGTGACAGTGTCTTCAATGAAGCCTTTGCTGGACCTTATAAAAGAAGAACTCTTATCCCCTGATCACAAGGACAAAAATCTTATAGAAAATATCTAGAAAAAATGTGTGCAATTCTTGAGGAAATGTATAGCCGAACAGAACTTCATCTATCTATCTATCTATCTATCTATCTATCTATCTATCTATCTATCTATCTATCTATCTATCTATCTATCTATCTATTTTTCTTAAAACTCCACATTATTTTCATGTATCAAACTAGTAATTATTTTAAAATTTCAGACTGGCTGTGTCAAGCCAAAATACAGAGTTTGTCATGACAAACTTTATGTGTCTAGTTATTATTCTTCTAAGACCAAAAATCTGTAAATGCTTCTCCTTCTGTCTTTCTAATAACAAACTTTCTATCCATCTACCATCTTCATCCAAAAAACCTGGCACAGAACTTCAGCATGTAGGGCATTAAGATTCTTTCTATTGTAACTTATTATAATTACAGTTTTTTTTTTATTACGGAAGCTCAAATTGGCCAAAATCCTATTAACTTCCATTAAAGATACTCTGTCCATGTTCTAAGAGAAACTGTGAGTGAGTGGGTTGGTCCAGATTTGCATGCACAGTGGGGTGACATCAAACTATATCAATATAAGCAGTACTGTCTCTTGGCTGAATGAAGAGAATTGTTATGGGTATTTTAGTGGTGCCATGTGCACCACAATACCCATAATGCAATTATGGGTAATCTAAATACGTCACATTATTTTATTAAAAACTTGAGTTTGCATTTACTATGGTTAATGAAATAGGTCAAATGAGCTATGCTTCAACACACACATGCACACAAGTAGCTCCCCCTACTGACTGTCATGTATAGGTGCATGTTGGTGTCTTTTGCACAGACAAGCACCATGTTTTCTCCATAAAACGTCAATTCTATAGTTAACATAACTAGCCTTATTTAAAAGTCACTCAGGATTTTTTTTCCTTTAGGGTTTTTGGATGTCAGTTCAGAAATACAAAGTACATCATACAGACCTCAGGCCGTTGAAGAGCTGCTTTGACTTGTCCAGTAGATAGCAGAAGTCTGTCACAGTTTTCCTCTCACCAAGTGGGATGTCATCATCAGCTCCCATCCCAGTCATGACAGCTGTGATATTAAAGGAGAGAAACTCACTTTCAGAGGAGACTGTCATCAAAGCATCAACGCTGGCTGTCAGACCATGCAGGCATGTGAGTCACTGGACACTACAGAGCTGTTGTGAAAGCAGCAAAAAATGATAAAGAAACTAAGCACAAGCTAGACTGCAGACTCTAGAAAGAAAGAAGGCAGATAGGCTGGAGTCTGGTTCTTGGTTGCCAGACGAATGGTGGTGGCCTTTCTGTGTCTGTATGTGAATGTTCAGTGTAAATCATGCTGATTTTGTTATCTGTAAGGCAATGTTTCTCCTTGATGACTGTGATGTCTAAAATGCTTTTACTCTTCAACCTAAAAATAATACAAAAAACAGAACATAGATAACTGATAAAAAAAGGGGGGGAGTGAAGAAGTATTTCAGCTTGTTGGGGCCTTAGTGATAGATAATAGCCGATTTATTCTTTTTTTGTAGTTTGTTTGGTTACCTGAGAAGTAACCTGAGAAGTTTGTTTGATTACTTTGAGAAGCTGTTGAGCTAGAAGATTCTTGATTGTTATCTTGATTGTGAGTTCCCTTTCAACCATAACTTATTATTTATTTATTTTATTTATTTTAGTGAGAAATGCTTGGTGATAATTTTAATTTGTCATGATACACGTAATCTGGAATACAACATTTTTGCCTCATTGTGCTTGCACACAAAAATCTTAGGTCTTGCGCCAATTGTACTAAAGATCAAAGGAAGATTATTTTAAGGATGGGTGGCATCCACAGGCACTAAATGTATATGTATCAGTGCTGCTTCAGAAAGTTTGGAGACACTTGCCAGTGAAATTACATGCTGATTTGTGCCTCCATAGCACACAGGCATAAATGGCTTACTGTGTATGCTTTGTATCCTAATGTTATGTTTAGATTTGAGTGTCCTTCAGCATAATGCATGATCCTCCTTCCCAAGTCTAACAGATACATTGTCTGTTTTGACCATCAGTAGTCAAAGCAGACACAAGTGATTATGGATGTTTAATGATTAAACCTGTCATGGACAGTACCTTTGCAAGAAATGTAATTTTTTTACATATGGCTCTTTAAAAATGATGTCTTATATAAAATATATTTAGACAGTAGAACAGATTCTGACTTCCAAACCAACAGGGATGACAGTCATCCAAGACTATGAAGAAACTGGAAGTTTGAAAGATTTCACCAGGCGATTAATAATGAACATCATTGTAGCTCAGATGTGTGAAAAGGAAGCGTAAGAGGCATGATATTAATTTCATGAATTTTTCATTTTTAGGAGGTGTTATGAATCATATAACAAACAATAATTGTGCTTTTTCAGGAGAGCTGTAAGCGAAGCAACAAAGGAGATTCATGCCCTTGAATCTGTGTCGCTCTTCCCTTCACTGGAACCATACTCAAAAAAGTTTGCATTGTAACTGTAGTGTAAAATAATGACAGTGTTTAGACTTTGGTCCTTTGATCTTTTGCATTTTATATATATATATACACACACACACACACATACATACATATATATACATATACATACATACATACACATATATATACACACACACACACACACATACATACATAAATACATACATATATATACATATACATACATACATATATACATATATATATACACACACACATACATAAATACATATATACATATATATATACACACACACATACATAAATACATACATATACATACATACACACACACATACATACATAAATACATACATATATATACATATACATACATACATACATATATACATATATACACTATATTGCCAAAAGTATTCGCTCACCCATCCAAATAATCAGAATCAGGTGTTCCAATCACTTCCATGGCCATAGGTGTATAAAATCAAGCACCTAGGCATGCAGACTGTTTTTACAAACATTTGTGAAAGAATGGGTCGCTGTCAGGAGCTCAGTGAATTCCGGCGTGGAACTGTGATAGGATGCCACCTGTGCAACAAATCCAGTCGTAAAATTTCCTCGCTCCTAAATATTCCACAGTCAGCTGTATTATAAGAACGTGGAAGTGTTTGGGAACGACAGCAACTCAGCCACGAAGTGGTAGGCCATGTAAACTGACGGAGCGGGGTCAGCGGATGCTGAGGCGCATAGTGTGAAGAGGTCGCCAACTTTCTGCAGAGTCAATCGCTACAGACCTCCAAACTTCATGTGGCCTTCAGATTAGTTCAAGAACAGTGCGCAGAGAGCTTCATGGAATGGGTTTCCATGGCCGAGCAGCTGCATCCAAGCCATACATCACCAAGTGCAATGCAAAGCGTCGGATGCAGTGGTGTAAAGCACGCCGCCACTGGACTCTAGAGCAGTGGAGACGCATTCTCTGGAGTGACGAATCGCGCTTCTCCATCTGGCAATCTGATGGACGAGTCTGGGTTTGGCGGTTGCCAGGAGAACGGTACTTGTCTGACTGCATTGTGCCAAGTGTAAAGTTTGGTGGAGGGGGGATTATGGTGTGGGGTTGTTTTTCAGGAGCTGGGCTTGGCCCCTTAGTTCCAGTGAAAGGAACTCTGAATGCTTCAGCATACCAAGACATTTTGGACAATTCCATGCTCCCAACTTTGTGGGAACTTTGGAGCTGGCCCCTTCCTCTTCCAACATGACTGTGCACTAGTGCACAAAGCAACATCCATAAAGACATGGATGACAGAGTCTGGTGTGGATGAACTTGACTGGCCTGCACAGAGTCCTGACCTCAACCCGATAGAACACCTTTGGGATGAATTAGAGCGGAGACTGAGAGCCAGACCTTCTCGTCCAACATCAGTGTGTGACCTCACAAATGCGCTTCTGGAAGAATGGTCAAAAATTCCCATAAACACACTCCTAAACCTTGTGGACAGCCTTCCCAGAAGAGTTGAAGCTGTTATAGCTGCAAAGGATGGACCAACGTCATATTGAACCCTATGGATTAGGAATGGGATGTCACTTAAGTTCATTTGAGAGTCAAGGCAGGTGAGCGAATACTTTTGGCAATATAGTGTATATACACACACACATACATACATAAATACATACATATACATACATACATACACACACATACATACATATATACATATATACATACATACATACATACATACATATATATATATATATATATATATATATATATATACACACACACACATACACACACATACATACATACAGTATGTCACAAAAGTGAGTCACATTTATGTAAATATTTTATATCTTTTCATGTGACAACACTGAAGAAATGACACTCTGCTACAATGTAAAGTAGTGAGTGTACAGCCTGTATAACAGTGTAAATTTGCTGTCCCCTCAAAATAACTCAACCATTAATGTCTGAACCGTTGGCAATAAAAGTGAGTACACCCCCAAGTGGAAATGTCCAAATTGGGCCCAAAGTTTCAATATTTTGTGTGGCCACCATTATTTTTCAGCACTGCCTTAACCCTCTTGGGCATGGAGTTCACCAGAGCTTCACAGATTGCCACTGGAGTCCTCTTCCACTCCACCATGATATCACAGAGCTGATGGATCTTAGAGACCTTGCACTCTCCCACCTTCCATTTGAGGATGCCCCACAGATGCTCAATAGGGTCTAGGTCTGGAGATATGCTTGGCCAGTCCATCACCTTTGCCCTCATCTTCTTTAGCAAGGCAGTGGTCATCTTGGAGTTGTATTTGGGGTTGTTATCATGTTGGAATACTGCCCTGCAGCCCAGTCTCCGAAGGGAGGGGATCATGCTGTGCTTCAGTATGTCACAGTACATGTTGGCATTCATGGTTCCCTCAATGAACTGTAGCTCCCCAGTGCCAGCAGCACTCATGCAGGCCCAGACCATGACACCCCCACCACCACACTGTAGGAAAGACACACTTGTCTTTGTACTCCTCACCTGGTTGCCGCCACACATGCTTGACACCATCTGAACCAAATAAGTTGATCTTGGTCTCATCGGACCACAGGACATGGTTCCAGTAATCCATGTCCTTAGTCTGCTTGTCTTTAGCAACTTTAGTAGAGGCTTCCTTCTGGGACGACAGCCATGCAGACCAATTTGATGCAGCATCCGGCATATGGTCTGAGCACTGACAGGCTGACCCCCCACCCCTTCAACCTCTGCAGCAATGCTGGCAGCACTCATACATCTATTTCCCAAAGACGACCTCCAGATATGCACTCAACTTCTTTGGTCGACCATGGCGAGGCCTGCTCTGAGTGGAACCTGTCCTGTAAAACCACTGTATGGTCTTGCCCACCGTGCTGCAGCTCAGTTTCAGGGTCTTGGCAAGCTTCTTATAGCCTAGGCCATCTTTATGTAGAGCAACAATTCTTTTTTTCAGATCCTCAGAGAGTTATTTGCCATGAGGTGCCATGTTGAACATCCAGTGACCAGTATGAGAGAGTTTGAGAGCACCAAATTTAACACACCTGCTCCCCAGTCACCCCTGAGACCTTGTAACTCTAATGAGTCACATGACACCGGGGAGGGTAAATGGCTAATTGGGCCCAATTTGGACATTTCCACTTAGGGGTGTACTCACTTTTGTTGCCAAAGGCTTAGTCATTAATGGCTGTGTGTTGTGTGTTATGTTATATATATATATACATACTATATTGCCAAAAGTATTCGCTCACCCATCCAAATAATCAGAATCAGGTGTTCCAATCACTTCCATGGCCACAGGTGTATAAAATCAAGCACCTAGGCATGCAGACTGTTTTTACAAACACTTGTGAAAGAATGGGTCACTCTCAGGAGCTCAGTGAATTCCAGCGTGGAACTGTGATAGGATGCCACCTGTGCAACAAATCCAGTCGTGAAATTTCCTCGCTCCTAAATATTCCACAGTCAACTGTCAGCTGTATTATAAGAACGTGGAAGTGTTTGGGAATGACAGCAACTCAGCCACGAAGTGGTAGGCCATGTAAACTGACGGAGCGGGGTCAGCGGATGCTGAGACGCATAGTGCGAAGAGGTCGCCAACTTTCTGCAGAGTCAATTGCTACAGACATCCAAACTTCATGTGGCCTTCAGATTAGCTCAAGAACAGTGCGCAGAGAGCTTCATGGAATGGGTTTCCATGGCCGAGCAGCTGCATCCAAGCCATACATCTCCAAGCAGTGGAGACGTGTTCTCTGGAGTGACGAATCGCGCTTCTCCATCTGGCAATCTGATGGATGAACCTTAACCTTGTGGACAGCCTTCCCAGAAGAGTTGAAGCTGTTATAGCTCACAAAGGGTGGACCGACGTCATATTGAACCCTATGGATTAGGAATGGGATGTCACTTAAGTTCATATGCGAGTCAAGGCAGGTGAGCGAATACTTTTGGCAATATAGTTTATTTATATATATATATATATATATATATATATATATATATATATATATATATATATATATATATATATATACACACACACATACACACATTATATACTGTATATACACTTATGTATAAAATGTACTATATATACAATGTCTTAAATATAGTTATATCATAACAAGATTTATCAGAAACATTTGCTTGACACTATAGAGCTCCCCTTATCAATCACCAGCCCCCAAAACCCCACATCACCACCCCACCCCCCCAGGCCATGGAAACATTGTCCAGTATCAAACCGGTCCATGGTACAAAAAAGGTTGGGGAAACCTGGTCTATCACATAAAACCCCAATAAAGTACATTTACGTTTGTGGTTGCAATGTGACAAAATGTGGGAAAGCTCAAGGGCTATAAAGGCACTGTGTATGTATATACGACAATAACTTGATATTGTCAACAAGCACTGGTTGAGCAAAAAAGGCTTTCTTGAGTGGCATGTGAAGACTGCAATGTCAGCCCAAAACCCCCACTATATCCCAGAACAGAGTGGAGCTTAAAAGAGGGCCCACATTGCCAAGAACATTTGGTCTCACAGATGACCAGCAATCAGGTGATGAATGTATGGAGGCCATGTCTCTTTAACCACACCACTGATCCTGCCAGTCTTCCAGAAAATAAGAGAAACATTCCACTATTGTCAACAGATGCTCCATGTCCCACAGCAATCAGTGGATATTCTTCAAGTGGACACTCACTTCATGGACACTAAAGGACTGTTTAGGTAACAAATGTGAATTTTAAAAATACTTGAATTACAATAAGTGAGGCACTTCCCTTTTTTAGATTTTGCAAGACTTGACAATGATGTTTGAAGCAGAGGCTGCTTCAAACATCATTGTCAAGAAAAATGGAACACCGGTTTTAAAGACAAAGTCACCAGAGAGGCCACAGCCTCTGAAATATGCTTTGAATGAAGAGACTGACAATGCTGATGAGCCAAGTATTATCACAAAAGTAAGATTTCAGTAGTGTAATGATTTTCAAAGTAAACCAAAAATCAGCAGCTTGCATAATGTGTGTATGGATTACCTCTTATCCTTTTAACTAGTCAGTAATGGAACCAGTTTTTAATGAAAGTGTAGTACATTTTGTAACATACCGTTTCAAATATTAGTATTTAGCTCATCAACACTGTCTGCAGAGTGGTACAGTCTTCTCTTCTTGCTTTGCTGCATCTTCGCTCTCCACAACCAGCTGGAAGGAAAGCTGGGAGAGGCAATACATCATCTAGTGAAATTTCACAAGGTTTAACAAGAACATGTGATCTAATTCCAAATAATATTGTTCTTTTTTTTTTTAAACTAATGGCTTATACAGAGATTTGTGTCATTGTTTCAGACCTGCCAGAGGCTTGATGATCACCTCATAACCAATAAAAGAAACCCCTAGCCATATCTCCTGGCCACAGGGATTTCAAAAGATTTCAAAACAGATTTTCAGCTTCTACATAGTATTGGAGAGAAAGCTGTTTCCATGTCAGTCATGCACATCCTTGGGAGCATTTGCTGTTCAAGTCTCACTTTGTGTTTAGCGTGAAATATGATGATGCCCAGTCTAGCTTGTACACACTTTTGCCAAAAAAGTATGTACAATATTGATGTAGGCACAACAGAAAAAGTCCAAGAGTCAAAGAGTTGAGAGCAAGACTGTTGAACAAGAAGTAACTAACTTTTGTTCAGGTATCCTGGGAAAGGTTTGAGACTAAAACGTGGTCAATGTTATTTACAAATCTCAAGTTATTCTGGTTTAGAAGACATCTAAGAAAGGTCCGGGAGAATGTTCATATGTCGGATTTGTTCGCCTGACAAAGTGAGTCTTATACACCTTTAACACAAATATACAATGTAAAGCATAAAAAAACGATTCATGTTATTCATGTATGTCTACTATCTTTTCGCCTTGGTCCAATCTCTCATTTATTTTCACTTTTGTTTCCATGGTTAGTGCTTTGAGCTTCCTAGCAGTCCCCTCCACATCACCACTGCTTTTCCTCTTGCTTCCAGTCATCCTTGGCTCTAATTGAGCACTGTACTGTACACTATCGCACTGTACAGTAAGCACACAGCAGCACAACTGTGACAATGTCCAGCAGACACCTGAGCTATTTCCACTATTTGTTCGCATCTACAAATGTTCGGAATGTGAGGACCGTTCGTATATTTGAAAGTTTGCAACTCGAATGTTCATAAGTCAGGGACTTACTGTACCAAATACTGTAGTTTCTACAATTAGAACATTAACAGTCTAACATTTAGAAAGAAGTACTAAACTTATTACCAACACACAATCTCTCCAGATCAGCCAAGGAGAAGTAAAAGTTTAGACAATCCTTTCAGCCAGCTGAATTCTGATAGCAAATGAAAGACATATTTTAGGGGAAAATGGAAAATAGGGAAATAGTACAGCATTAATAAATATTAACCTTGATTATAGAGGGCATAGAATAGGGTTAAATACATAACAAAGAAACACCTTTTGGTGTTTTGAATATATAGGACATGATAATTAACACTCAGCAAATTGACCCTTGTAGGACACCTGTTCTCAAGTTTTATGAGACATAACTAGACACAGTGGAGAAGATGTAGAGGAGAGAAGGATGCCGGCAGGTATCAGTGGTCAGAAAAAACCCTCACAGACTCCATAAAACAGTACAAGGACAGAGGAGTACACTGAGCATCAGATTGCCCCTGACTTGCTGCAGCTAGAAATGATTCACATGTCATTTATTCCAGCTGCCACAGTACTGTGTAATACTAACCCATCTTTTTATCCAAGCAACACTGTACATCTATACATTATCAGCACTGGACATAATACAGCAATTTTACGAACGACTGCCAGCAGTACTGTTGGCTAGCAGGGTACAGGTGGAAACTGTGCTACTGTTGGGCAAAGGAGAAGAAGGAGAGAGGGAAGGCATCTCCAGAGGCAGGAGAGGAGGAAGGGTAGGAGTGTGGAGGGAAACTCCGAATGTTGTCACTATGCTGAAGGTAAAGGGAGAGAGCTGGCGGATATGTGTACAAAAGACCAAGTGGAAGGGCAGTAAGGCCAAGCATATTGGAGGTGGTTTCAAACTGTTCTATCATAGTGTAGATGGGAAGAGAAATGGTGTAGGGGTAATCCTGAAAGAAGAGTATTGTAAGAGTGTAGTGGAAGTGAAGAGAGTGTCTGACAGAGTTATGACTGTAAAGCTGGAAATTGAAGGGTCAGTGCATATGCCCCACAAGTGGGGTGAGTGAAGAAGGAGAAATAAGAAATTTGTGAGTTGAAGTAATAGAGTGTACCCAAGGAAGAAAGAGTGGTGATTGGAGCAGACTTCAGTGGGCATGTTGGCAAAGGAAACAGAGATGATGAGGAAGTGATGGGTAGGTACCATGTCAAGGAGAGGAATGTGGAAGGACAGATGGTAGCAGATTCTGCAAAAAGGTTGGAAATGGCAATGGTGAATACATATTTCAAGAAGAAGGAGAGCACAGTGTGACATATAAGAGTGGATGAAGGTGCACACAGGTGGACTATATCCTATGAAGGAGACTGTACAGTGGAGGCAGAAAAGACTGTAACTAGACAGCACTGGATGGTACTCTGTAGGATGACTTTGGAAGTGAAGATGAGGAGAAGAGCGCGGACTGAATCCAGGATCAGATGATGGATCAGATGGATGATCTGGAGACGTGCATCAGGAAGTGCAGGGAATTAGTAAGGATGAAATGAGGACAGCTATTAAGAGGATAAAGAGTGGAAAGGCAGTTGGCCCAGATGACACACCAGTGGAGTCATAGAGATGTTTAGAAGAGATGGCAGTGGAATTTTTAACCAGATTGTTTAACAAAATCTTGGAAAAGGATGAGAGGATGCTGGAGGAGTGGAGAAGTGTACTGGTACCGATGTTTAAGAGTATGGGAGATTCGCAGACCTGCAGTATCTACAGAGGGATAAGTTGTTCAGCCACACCATGAAGATATGGGAAAGAATAGTGGAGGATAGGCTGAGAGGAGAGGTCAGCAGTAAGATGTTTTCATGCCAAGAAAGAGCACCACAGATGCCATGTTTGTTTTGAGAATATTGATGGAGAAGAAGAAGGTGTGTGTTTGTGGATTTGTAGAAAGTGTACGACAGGGTCTCAAGGGAGGAGTTGTGGTATTGTATGAGGAAGTCAGGAGTGGCAGAGAAGTATGTTAGAGTGGTGCAGAATATGAGGACAGTATGACAACGGTAAGGTGTGCAGTAGGAATGATAGACTGGTTCAAGGTGGAAGTGGGATTGCATCAAGGATCAGCTCTTATCCCTTTCTTGTTTGAAATGGTGATGGACAGGTTGACAGATGAGATCAGACAGGAGCCCCCATGGACTATGATGTTCTCAGATGACACTGTGATCTGTGGTGAGAGTAGAGAAGAGGTTTAGATGAGCCTCCAGAGGTGGAGGTATGCACTAGAGAGGAAGGGGAATGAAAGGCAATGAGAGTGAGGGAAGCAGAATGGTGCACATGCATGGAGTGAAGAAGGTGGATGAGTTTAAATACTTGGGGTCAACTGTCCACAGTAATGGAGTGTGTGCTAGGAAAGTGAAGAAGAGAGTAAAGGTAGGGTGGAATGGGTGGAGAAGAGTGGCAGGAGTGATTTGTGTTAGAAAGGGGTCTGCAAGAGTTAAAGGGAAAATTTTCAAGACTGTGGTGAGACAGCTATGTTGTATGGTTTGGAGACGATGGCGCTGACAAAAAGGCAGAAGGCAGAAGGCAGAGATGAAGGTGGCAGAGTTGAAGATACTGCGATTTGCACTGGGAGTGACGAGGATGGACAGGATTAGAAATTAGTACATTAGAGGGACAGCACAAGTGGAACAATTTGGAGATAAAGTGAGAGAGGCTTTGAGAAGAGGATAATATTGGAAGAAAAATGCTGAGGATGGAGCCACCAGAAAAGCAGAGAAGAGGAAGGCCAAGGAGGAGGTTAATGGTTGTGGTGAGGAAAGACATGCAGGGGGGTTGGTGTGACAAAGAAATATGCAGAGAACAGATTGAGATGGAGAAAAATGATCTGCTGTGGTGACCCCTAAAGGGAGCAGCCGAAAGAAGAAGAAAATCTGTGGATAGTACTATATAAATAACTATTACACTGTATAGAACTACGGGCATTGGTGGCTCAGTGGTAGGTTTCTGGCCTACCATGCAGAAGGCCTGGGTTCAATTCCTAGCCAATGCCCAAACCCCAGCCACTGGATTCAGTGCTGGTCCCAAGCCCGGATAAAAATGGGAGGGTTGCGACAGGAAGGGCATCTGGCGTAAAACCTGTG
Organism: Hemibagrus wyckioides; assembly: GCF_019097595.1. NCBI lineage: Eukaryota > Metazoa > Chordata > Actinopteri > Siluriformes > Bagridae > Hemibagrus > Hemibagrus wyckioides. The sequence goes on along the minus strand of NC_080737.1, from coordinate 10,484,606 downwards.
CCAAGTTGTTGTGCAGACCAATAACTTATGGATTTCAAATGAAGCAGTCAAGGAGTGTTTAAAGTACAGATTTGCAGCTATAACAAAAAGTCTGCATTAACCATTTATGAATTACAGCCATTTTTTTTACATAGTCCTTCCATTTTCACAGGTTAAATGGTAATTGGCTGATTCACTGGTAAGCTGTTTCATGGCCATGTGTGGCCATTTCCTCATGTTACAAACAAAATAAGGAGATTAAAAAGGTCTGATTCCAAGTGTTGAATTTGCACTTAGCAGCTGTTCATGAGAACTCAAAATACAGTCAAAAAATATGAAGATGCAAGTGAAGGAGGCCATTGATAGGCTAAAAACAAAACAGACCTATCAAGGAGAAAATTTTGTAGTGAACAAAATGAACAAACTGGAACATTCTGGAATGCACTGGCTAGTTCACCAACACTAAAAGACCTGAAAGACCATAGAAGACAAAGTGAATATTGGCTGAACTCTTTCCTTGGTATTATCAAAGTGTACAATCAACAAACACCTTCACAAATGTTAATATAGAGGTAACACTCAAGAAAAAAACATCTAAAGAAGCCAGTTCTGCAAGAAGATCCTTTGAACAGATTAAACCAGGAGAAGGCCAATTGTGTTTATTTATTGTTGACTGACATAGCAGGCTAAATTGTAAGGTGTATAGAGCTATAATTCCTGCTTAGATTTATTCAAATTCTGCAAAACCGATAGAATAGCACTGTATAAAGATGGATAATAACCCAAAACATACTGCTAAAGCAACCCAAGAGCTTCTTAAAGCAATGAAATGTTTGTATGTTTTTAATGGAAATGGAATGTCTTTTAAACAGCAATCATCTGACCACAACTAAATTGAGCATGCTTTTTACTTACTGAAGACAAAACTAAAAGCAGAAAGATAAAAAAAAACAAGCAATGAAATTAATACTTTTACTTATGCTTGTTTAATGTTTGTCCAATTACTTTTGAAACTGTAAAACTTGTTAAACTGTGTAAAAAAAAGTGCTGTAATTTCTAAACAGTTAATCCAATATTTTTGTTAAAACCCTTGAATAAAAGCTGAAAATCTACATTTCTATCGCATTTTTATTGCTTCATTTTAAGAAGCAATCAAATTTGTACAGAATTATGAAAACTGTGTGACTGTGTACTTACTTTGTATTTTCTGACTGTCTATTCATACCATTTTTGTATTTTTACTTTTTGTTTTTCCAAAATTTTAATATTTTTTCCAGAGTGCACCTATGCAACAAGGCTGTCTTCAGAACTGCAAGGTGAAGTTCTGAAAGCTGCTTAATTCAAGTTGACATTCAGAGAGTTACTGCCACAAATGTAGAAGCCTACCTAAACTTGTCACATGTTGAGGTGATGGCGAGGCGCTGGAGTGGCACTGAATCAAGTTTCCCCATGATGAATCAAATGAGCTATCCTTCTCCTATGGTCATCATAACCTGCCAGAGAAAGGTGGGGACCTGTCGGAAACCACCATCCAAGTATCGCCATAAACTTATGCCTCAAAATATTTGCCACAGAAAAGGCAACCCCAAAAGGAACTGTGCTCCAGTGCAATGAATGCATGAGGGGTGCATAAAGCCTTTAAGGAAAAGGACCTCTTTCCCGATAGAACACCTTTGGGATAAATTAGAGCGGAGACTCTGTGCCAGGCCTTCTCGTCCAACATCAGTGCCTGACCTCACAAATGCACTTCTAGAGGAATGGTCAAAAATTCCCATAAACACACTCCTAAACCTTGTGGAAAACCTTCCCAGAAGAGTTGAAGCTGTTATAGCTGCAAAGGGCAGCCAACTCCATATCAAATTCATGTGCATGTAAAGGCAGACGTCCCAGTTTTGGAATGGCTCAGAGTCTCCGCTCTAATTCATCCCAAAGGTGTTCTATCGGGTTGAGGTCAGGACTCTGTGCAGGCCAGTCAATTTCCTCCACACCAAACTCACTCATCCATGTCTTTATGGACCTTGATTTGTGCACTGGTGTGCAGTCTTGTTGGAATAGGAAGGGGACATCCCCAAACTGTTCCCACAAACTTGGGAGCACTTGGGCCAAGTCCAAGCCCTGAAAAAAAAACACCTGAATTCAAGTATTTAGACTTTTGGCAATATAGTGTATATTGGTAAAGTGTAAAATTGTGCATGTAGTGCAAATTTTGCATTTGTGCGAAAGTCTGACTGAGGTAGTATGTGAGGTGGTGTTATTACAAAGTCCAGTGAAAGTCCAGAAAAGGGCCATGCTCTAGGTGTTGTCTTGGTTAAGGGCCCAAATGGCCTGTGGGAAGAAGCTTTCAAGGTAGGAAAGCGCTTCCCTAAATGCAACAGAGAAAAGAGTCTATTGTTGGAATGGCCTTGGTCCAGCACTACTTGCTGTACATAGACTCCAGGTCAGGGAGCTCATTGCGGATGGTATACTCAGCTAATCACACCACCCTCTGGAGAAACTCCAAACCAGGCTGTGATGCATTAGGATGCTCTCAATACTGCAGGTGTAGAAAGTCCTTAGCACCCATGAGCGCAGTTTAAAGTCCATCAAGCATCTGAGATGCGGGCCTTCTTCACCCCAGTGTTTATGTGTCAGGACCATGACAGGTCCTGCATGATGTGGACACCTAGATACCAATAACTGTCCACTCTCTCCACTTAGCTGCCGCTGATCATGAGTGGCTTGTAGTTCCTTTCCTGCTTCAACTTGATGATGATGGTGGAGTTGGAAGTGGCCACGCAGTCATAGGTGTACAGGGAGTATAGCAAGGGGCTCAGAACACAACCCTGAGGAGCACCAATGCTGAGGGCGAGGGAGGATGAGACATGATTACCCAGCCGTACAGTACGCAAAATGTAGTGAGTCCAGGGTGTCAAGTAGTTGATGCAAATGGCGGTAAATAAAATTGTCTGATGGGGTTATGGGGTGGCGGGCATCTAAAGAAGGTCCACCTTCAGTTAAGTCAATAATGCTCACATGATCATCAGGAGTCACAGTCCATTTAAGGGTGCTTATGAGGCCAACAAAACTTGTGGGCACCAAGCTGATTGTGGTTACTCAAGTCACAAGACCTCACTAGGATATTGGATCTATATCCGTAATCAATGATTTGGCTTTGTGTGCCTGAAAAGGTGCTTCAATGAGGTCAAAACCTCACTTCTGGCATCATCCATAAATCAAATTGGTGGAGATATATCTTGCCACCTATCCTCAGTATCTCACTGCCAGGAATGAGACCTTGAACAGCTTTCTCACAAAGTGATCAGTGTCTATGGATTGAAATATTTGCTCCAAAGCAAGTAGCAGTAAAAAATAATTTTAAAATCTTGTTTTTTGAAGCAATTCAGTGTTTTGGTAATGTTTGCCTAAACAACCACCAGTGACGTACTGTGAGCAAAAATTTCAGGTATGCTGCCAAGGCAAGCTGCTTGTAAGCTCATGCTGTGAGGTCAGGTGTGGTGCAGCAAATAATGTTGTAATCAAAGCTGCCCAACACAGCTGTGAGCACCCACTGTGCTAGCAGAATGGTTCAGCAGAGAATAAATAGGGCAAGGAGAGAACCTGCTCCTGCTATACTGAGCACTCTGTCAACATGTGCATGCTCTGCCGTATGTAGCTTCTGCTTCAACATTAATAATTTCAGTAAATAATCACTAATAACACCAGAGCATCCGTCTCCTTTTTGACAGCTGTGGCTCAGCCAGCAATTCCTCCTATTCAGATAAGCAACAGGAGGAGAACTTGGCTTCAAGCCTTTTTGTCATTTGCCGCTATATTGGCTGTGAGCATTCTTTCTTCTGCTGAGTTTCTTCATCATAGCTTTCAGCTGAGCCATATTTGACACTACACCATCTACTCACCTTGAGGCACTCAGGTTTGGGGTCTTGTCCATGAACATAACACATGGCTAACAGCATTCCTGGGACATGGTTCTCATATCATCTCCAATCTCATGAGTGTGATGTACCAGTATCAGCTTTACTGTGCAAGAAACGTCCGTTCAGACGACTGAGATCTTATGTAGTCCACAGAACAAGTCCTGCATATTACACTTTCTTTTTATGGAAACTTACTGTGAATAGTGGGGTCTGTAATGCTGTGAATCACCACTAAGAGTGCTATTCTGAGGGCAACACACTCAGCAATGCAGCAAAAAGGAGAAAGGAACATATTTGCACATAAATGCAAGTTAAAATGTGCATTAATGAAGCTAAATATTACTGAGATATGCTAATTGTTTGAGCTCAGATGTCTACTGTCTCTAAACAGCAACTGATGGAGCCAATGATTCAATTATTTCATGAGTAATTTGTTCTCAGGTATAACTGTGAAACTGGCTTGCTAGCAAGCTAACATCAGGTATGTCAGGCTGAACTAAAGAAATGCAAAAAAATCTTGTAACTGAAAAGAGTGGAGGATTTCTATATATATTTCTATTTGCATTAGAGTCCAAAAAACTTCTAAATACACATACAACAAAGTACTGTGATTTATTGCAGCTAATGGACAGTTTCTACTAAAAATGAGTGACTACAGGCATGAGTAACCTGGACATATCTTCCCCACAACAACAACAGCAACAACAACAACAACAACAACAATAATAATAATAATAATAATAATAAGCCAGTACTATTTTTTTGAAGGAACCTAGTCAAAAGTAAAAATCACAACAGCATAATGTTTCATGAGATGAGAACGAATTTAAAACTCATTAAAAGATTGGTATGATTAAAACTCATTCACCAGACTCTTCTTTTTTCTAGAAATGTCACTAAACCTCGCTCTATGCATACACATCAGTAGCTTTTAGATAGGATGGCTAGATTAGGATCCCTATAAACCACAGATGTCTAATTCTATTCTGCCATAGGCCAAACATGTCCATACACTCCTGTTGTGGGTGCACACACACACAAGGTTCTAAATGTCTGCCATTTTCTGAGTATACAGTATCTGATGAGTTATACAACTACCCCAACTGTCCTACTGACTATGTAGTGTAAAATCTTTAGAAATCTGACTTCAGAATTCACAAGATACAGCTGCTAAAATTACATACATACAGTGGCATAAAATTTAAATGACATGTAGGGACAACAACAATTTGGGCAATCATTATTGTTGCAATAGGTTTCTGTGATCAAACTTTCTACTTGCTACACTTCCTCATGAGGACTCATGAGTTCTATAGTAAGCTGTATTCTTTATTATTCTACAAAACCCCTAAAATGACATGGTGATACAGCTACATTTTAATGCTTTTGCATTCACTGACAAAACTCCAATGAAATATTTTGCATTCTCTCACAAGGATAATGTGATCATTTGTTTTTTGTTTTCCCAAGAATATTTCGAGCTCACTAGCAAAACCTTTGCATTCTCCTATCGTTGAGTTCGTACAAACAGTACTTCTGCTGCTCTGGCTGCAGGACTGTTGTTAAGCCAGTCCCTCTTCTTGGATGCATGGTAAATTTTTTGACCACAGCTTTTAGTCGCTTAGATCTAATAGTGGCAGAAAGCAAGCATCTAATTTTCTTAAAAAATATCATTATAAATTTAAATCACCATTCAGAGCATTTATGTGTATAGAGATATATTTAAGAAACGGCAAAATCTATCAAGTTTAAAGAGACATTATAATATATTAAGCCAAATAGCATGAATTGACTAAAAGAAATAAAAAACTATATTATTATTCCTTTTTATATAACTCTTGTCTATACTCACAATAAAGATAGAAGGCCTTCACAGAAGTTAAGTTATTATTAAAGCTAATGGGGACTAATTCTGAAGGTGGAATGTTCAACAAGCAAGGGTGTGACTGATGAAATATACATATACCTTTGATCAGTGTATATATTTATGTGCAATGATCAATTTAAAAGAGTTTAAGCTAATAATCCATGTTTAAGCAATCGGAGTGGATGACGTCATTGAATTACGCTGTAACGAAAATACACACACACACACACACAGCACTAGACACGCTGACTGAATCTGCGATTTCTGTTCTTCTCAAAATAAAGATAAATGCCATGCTGTCTGAAGTATACAGTATGTGTATTATCTATAGCATCGATCTAATCCAATCCCTGCGTAATGCATAAACACCCCAAGAAGCACAGCGGTTTATTTAGTTATCCTCCACTGTTATTTCAGTGCACTGACCTTAATGAGCCTCATTAAAAGGGTAAACATTTTTTTCTGAATCATAATAATATCCACAGCGTTACAAAAACACTCCAACATCCCAGACTGTATACGACAATAATAAAGACGTCAAAATATGTACGCTACCATATGGAACCGATTCAGCTAATAAATCGCTTCCGACTAAAAGTTCACTGCATACTATTGTACTGAACAACTTGACGGTACAGTACGACACTATTTATAATCGATTCCATAATTATACGTTATTAATAGCATCACACTAAATGCTTTGTGCCTTGTGTGGCGTACTATTTTTTTTACCATATTTAGTACAATAGTATACGGTCTTGACGTAGTCGATTCGTGAGACTGTTCAGTTCTCAACATTCACCATTCATTTTTCAAACCCAGATCCGTGCCCACGGTCTGGACACACAGGACCAACAACATAAACCTTCAAAGTTTAACTCACAGTCCAACCCAATGGTCAAGCAGCCGTTTTATCGAATAATTCAGAGCTGTCATTAATGCTCTATTTTACCTAGTATACCAGGTACAACCCAACACAGAAATATCAATTGCACAGACTGTGAGAATTAATAAAAATGCACTTACCTCTATAGCTTTTTTTTTTTATTCTCTTGCAACAGTATTACAGAATGGCAATACCACTGGGGTTTAGGATCTGTCAAAGACGGAAAATGCAAGTTTATTTGAAGAAATGTGTCAATTAATAAGAAAGGTCTTATGGGGATTAAATATGGTTTAAAGCGCTATTTGAGTCACTAATTAGGTAGAACGTCTCCTGTCTCTGTTATTAACGCTTTGTCTCCGGGTGTGCGATAGAGATAAAGATATAGAGTAGATATTACTACGCTCGCTAGGTATACTAAATGAATGAGGATGTTTGTGCAGGTGTAATGGATGGATAAACTCCTATTGATCAGCTATGACAACTCCTTAAAAATTTGGGGCAATTTAACGCAATGCTGCACAGATAGCCCTAGCTAACTAAACACAATGTGCACTACTACAGGCGCGAAATGGGATTAAATGTTAGGATTTAAACATTTTAGGATAACCGCGATTAGAAAATCCCCTTTGAACGGGCAGATAGAGAGATAACCGTCAACGTTACATCACCTGTGTATTGTATCGTCTTCTTCGAACCCTGAAGGGGGGAAAACGTTCTTCTACCTTGAAGCAGCTGTGTATAATCTCAGTAATATTAATGCTTGCTCGTTCCTCCAGCGTCATTTAACAGCCACCTAATTTAGCTTTTCTTTTTTTTCTCAAACACAAAATTAAGATTTTATCCCGTCAGTGTATTTGTCACTACCATTCTGTCGGTGACTTCTCTACAATTTCCATTGAAAAACACCTCTCACACTAACATGATGCTCACCGACCTCGATGACGTCGCACAAAGCCAAGCATTTAATTGGCTGTCCGTGTTGTCAACTACAGCACACCGTTAGGGGGCAGTGCAAATATTTATTTGCATAGCTGCAATTTCATGTTAAAGTACGCCACCTTATGACCACTTTAGGTCACTTTATTGACACGCACTGTGATTCACGTCTTTTTAAAAGAATAATGTAGAAACACGCATGTACAAACCATTTAAATTAATAAAGGGGTTTATTTTTCAATATTTTATTGGTATGTGGGTCAACATCTCTACAATAATAAAATAAATCTGAAAGAAAAATGAAATCAATACAATTTTTAAATGTACAAAATAATCATAGACTCTTCTGTTTAAATCACCTGGTCCAAACCTCACACCCAAACCTCAAGTCTTCAAGACAACAGGGCCAGATTAAACCATCCGAGTACACAAATATTCAAAAGCCTACACTCTTGGTCTGACTAAGTGGTTTACACTTTTTTTTTTAACCACATGTGAATAATTTCATTTAGGATTAAAGAACCAAAAAAAAACAAAAAAAAAAAAAACAACAGCACCAAGAGAAGCACTGCTTTCTTTCCACCAAATTTCTACAAGACAAACTTGCACTTCTCATGAAAAGGGCTGGCAACATTCTCAGGGTTCCTTGTAATCTAATCTCAGGGGAAGTGGTGGTGAGAAAGTATGCATATTCTGTAAAAACCTCAGTTTAAAAAAAAAAAAAAAAAAACCCACAAAAACATAAAATAAGGAAAAAAAAAAAAGAAAGAAAGAGAGAGGTTGACCAAGCTGAGAAAGAGGGGTGGACACAGTGGGCATCGAAGATCTCAGAGGAAGTAGGGCGTTGTGGTTCTGGGTGGAATGACTCGCTCTGCATCAGGCACGGCACGGAATAGTTTGGGCTCCCGTGTACTCACATCCTTGAACACCATAATTGAGGCAATGTTGCCACAGCGGTAGCAGTAGTTGGGGGCTGACCACACGGTCACGAGCTTCTCATCAAACATAAACTTGTAGCCTTCATGAACCAGCTGATGTGCACGGCAAATCAGTTTCAGGTTATTAATATGGACAAACTGCAAAAAAGGGAGAGAAAAATACATGGATATTATACACATACATTTTACATTGCTTGTAGGGTGCATTTAATATCCATCAAAATACACCAACAGGTATAGTTTTTACTGAGAATCATGTCACAGTTATTTTGTTGTCTAGGTTATGTCCAAATAATAATAAAATGTGGAAACTGTGGTAAAAGATATTTACTGTTATCGACTATCAGTTCTAAATAGATCTAATCCTCAGCAAAGGATAAAAAAAATTGCATGTTTTTGCTGACGTGAAAAAATAAAGAGAAAAAAAAATACATCACCAAATAGGATCAACTAATCAAAATATTAAATTAGGTGTGGGAATTTGTGATCTACATTCTGAAAGAAGAACAGCCCTGTACTTTTATTATTAAATGACCTGTGTGAATAAAGAACTAATTAAACAAATGACACGTTCCATATTCATATAGCTGAATTTCTCCACACAGATCTAGCCAAACCTTCAGTAGCACATAAACAAGTCACAGTGTCATGGGGGTTCTTGAGAGAAGTATGGTCAATAAATAATGAACTATGGCCATTATACTCTTCCCAGGTCAAGTCAGTAACAAGTCCTTGACCATCACCCTGAGCACTAGTGCCCACCGGTGTTAACCCACAACTGCACTGCCATAACATTATGAGCACTGACAGGTGAAGTGAACACCACTGATTATCTCCTCATCATGGCACCTGTTAGTGGATGGTGGGATATATTAGGCAGCAAGTGAACATTTTGTCCTCAAAGTTGATGTATTAGAAGCAGGAAAAATGGACAAGCTTAAGGATTTGAGCAAGTTTGACAAGGGCCAAATTGTGATGGCTAGACCACTGGATCAGAGCATCTCCAAAACTGCAGCTCTTGTGGGGTGTTCCCGGTCTATCAAAAGTGGTCCAAGGAAGGAACAGTGATGAACTGGCAAGAGGGTCAATGATGCAGGTGGGGAGTAAAGGCAAAACCAACACGAGGACAGATTCTTAAAAAAGTTACCACCTATATAACTGCAAAGTTAAAAGCTGAGACTCCCATATAACTGCATGTGTGGGTGAGTACATAAAATGCTTCAGTAGTCACAGTTGAAAATATTAGCATTTTAACAAACAAAAAAAAGCAAAAACAAAACAAGTCTCTACTGTAATGAATATCGTTACCTCATTGGTGACCTTGGCACCAAAGAGCCAGCCAGCACCCCTTGGGCTGATAGCCCATGTGTCAACATCCTCCGGGTCAGACCAGACGAGGTCACAAAATGCCCCCTTGTGGGGGATTTCCTGGTTCCGTTCAATGGTGCGAATCTGATCCAGAGTCTTGATGTCAGGTGAAAGACCACCATGCACACAAAGGATCTGCTCATCTATCAACTGAGAAAAAATTGAAGCAGATAATCAGTACAATGCAGTGATAATTTATACAGTGGCATAGCAAATTACATGTATAACTTTTAATGATTCAGTTCATATAGGAATGATGGCCACACTTTAAATTTGGAAGTCCATCTTCACTCACTTTCAATGGCCAAGTGTATATGCACAGCATTAAAATGCACACCGAATTATCATTTCTTCTGGGGCTTATTTTACATTATAACCAACAAGAGATTTGAGGGAAAGAAAGGGTTGGTGAGCGCAGTGCAAACAAACTTTACAGAAATTAGCCAAAATACATTTAATAATATATTAGAATTTTAAAACGTAGCAGCAATTTTCTCCAAAAAACTCCAGCATTATGGACATGTCTGTGCTGACTGACGCAGGCCAGCAAAACAGCATTCTAATCTTTGTAATTACAAGTCATAGGAAAAAAATACAAACTTAAGTAGATATTTTTATTTATCAGACAAATTAACAATTGTGTCCTAACCAACCTTTTAAAACAACCGTGAAAAATGAAACACAACAGATTACAATATGTAATAATTATTTCCAAAAAGTAAACAAAATATTCAAGAGTTGGGGGTCATTCCAACACCTTAATTTTTTTTCTCCTTCTTTAGACATTCGGATATCAATTTGCTGGTGAGCTTGGGATGTCTGTCCTACTGCATGAACCAATTTTGGCCCAGCTTAAAACCATAGTACAGATAGCCTCACATTTATCTCAAGAATATTCTGTGTGGAGTTTATTGTTGTCTCAGTGACTGCAAGTATCCGAAGTCCTGTGGCTGCAAAACCAGCCAAAATCATAAACCCACCACCTGCATGTGTGACAGCTGGCACGTGGTGTTTGACAAAAACCAAATTCAACACATCGCCACAAACATGGTTCTATGCATGATAAAAATCACTACCATGGTCCCATTAATCAGATACAATTTCATAAATACAATTTTACAAATCCTAGTTGTGCTGTCACCTGCTATATTCTTTTTGGATAGAAGGGGCTTTTTTCTAGTCGCCCTTCCATGAAAACAGATTTGTTCAGCCTTTTTCATATTATGCTAACAGAAACAAACATTTAATGTGCTTACAGGGGCCTGTAGGCCATATAATGTAGAACCTGGGTTTTTTTTACATCTCTGAGTATTAAACAGTCTGACATTGGACTGAATGTGCCAGGACACCTACTCCTGAGAAGACTAGCAACTGTCTTGAAGTCTCTCCATTTTGTGAACAACCTTTCTGCCTGCATGGCCTTATAATCCTGCCCAGATTGATGGACACCAACAATTGCTTCTCTGCTCTGAAGTCAGAGCCGTTGTCCTTTCATCTTTCATCAGAACAACCAAGATGCCAAAATGTCTGCTTTTATAGAGGTAGTCACTAGGGATGCCACAATACTCAATATAATATTGAACCATTCGATATTAAGGTTTTTCAGTTTTTCCTTAAAACAAAAATAACCATGCGTTTTATTACTCTCTGAACTGCCTGTTCGTGTTTGCCTCTACTGTATGTCTACGCGCTGAGACAGACACACCTCCCTGCGAGTAAATATCCAATCAGTGAGTGCTAAAGTTAGAGGCGGTAACCATGCTTGCGATGCTGGTGTCAGATTTCAATCTGACCCTGGAGAGCGGTGAAGTGAGTCGGAAACACAAGGAAGCAGTGCTGTCTTTCAAATCTGTGGTGTGGGGACATTTCGGATTTGTTGTCGACTATGACGCCGATTAAACAAAAATGCTAAACAATAAAAAAAAAAGACTGTGTTTAAGCACTGTTACACATGAGTTACCTACTGACATGGAAATACTTCCAACATGACCACACATCTGCAGCTCCATCACCCCGCAATATCACTGTGTGGAAGCAGGATGGCAGAGCAGGTAACACAGACATCCAAAAAGCTACAGTCCCCTATCTGATTCCTTCCAGCATTCAGACCCAACTGGTTCCGAGAGACACAAAATAATTATAATATCATAATTGCTAAAGATTTGCAGCCGTTTTCTGCGATTGGTGATGTGGACTTTCAGCAACTTATAAAAGTGCTCAAACCGCATTACACACTACCGACACGTCCTTTTTTTCCCCGACCTCTACAAAAACACGCACAAAAAAAAAAAGAAATCATCGAAAATGAATCGGCTAAAGCACAAAGCCTTGCTCTAATAACAGATAGTTGGACCTCGGGGGTAACAGTTCTCACCCTTACTGTTCATTACATAGCAGATTGGGGAAAAAAGAGCGCCGTCCTCCAAACCCATCTCCTGTAATAAGTCATACAAGCGCTAATTTATACATCTCACTATTTTCAGTACACTATGAATGTGTACAAGTTGATTTTTGCATTTAAGTAAAATCAAGAGAATTACAACTAAAACCATTTTTTTCTTCTTAACATCTTACTGTTCCTGTCACCTAAACAAAGAATGATGGGAAAAAAACTTTAATTTGCCAAGCCATCCGAACCAAACCGAAAACAGTGGTTAAAAACCGTGGTACGTATTGAACCGTGGGTTAACTGTATTGTTGCATCCCTAGTAGTCACACTTCCTACCTAATCTTGTGCATTTTATTAGTACTACCTGTAATTACACTCTTAATGATTGTGTAAGTTGGAAGAGTTTTTTTTGTTTTTGTTTATTTGGGGTTTTGTTTGTTTGTTTGTTTTTTTTTGGGGGGGGGGGGTTCTGTACTATTTGAAAACATCTATTAAAGAGTTTGGCTTTTTTAACATTTTAGTTGATAAGTGTTTGGTTATTAATGATTATTAGTGATGAACTCAAGATATGAGCATTGTTATGCAGTGTGCTGCCTGCCCCAAAAAAACATTTCCCTCATCAGTTCCTCAGTGTACTTCTTGCTACTTGTTGTAGAGTATACCTAAACCACTGCACTACACAAGCAGTCACCAAAATTAGTCAGTAAAGGTAAATTTTGCAGTACGCACTCCCATGAACTCTTAGGTTATAGCAGACTATTTCTCCATATACAATCTCTGGGTTTGAGATTAAAAGATGGATGAGTGAGTAAATCAGAATTTCAGATTTCATCTCCTGATATTTACATCTAGATGTATTAAACAACTCCGAACATGGCACCTTTTGATTAAAACCATTGGGTTCACTAATCTGTACCGATGATGAAACTCATGATGGTAGCAGCAGAATGAATTCAGAAATCTACAAAACTATTGTCTGCCAATTTACAGAGAAACACATCCAATCTGGGAGGAACTTCAAGGCAATGACCCAAAGCAAACTGCCAACACAACAAAGAACTTCACTGGGGGGAAAAGTGAAGGTTTTAGTCTATCCAAGTTAATTACCAAGCCTTCACTCAATTGAGCAGCATTTTACCTCCTGATGAGGAGGAATGAAGGGAGAAACATACCCAAAACTAAGAACACCTGAAAGAAGCTGTAATACAAGACTGGAAAAGCATGACAAAAGAAGAATGCTACAGTTTGGTAATGTCAGTGGGTTACTGGATTGATGAAACTATTAGCATGCAAGGGATGTGCAACAAATACTGTTATTTACTTTATATACTTTCACCCCAAAAAATGTTTGATCTTTCACCAAAGGTGCCATGTCCCAAGTTGTTTAACACATGCACGAAGTATCAGTAAATGAAAGCCTGAGCCATCATCTCATTCATTTTCTGAACTTAAACACAAACATCTCTGGCTTATAGCCTTGCTGTTCCAATAATGTCAGATGAGACTGTATAACATCATCTCTTAATACCTTTTCCATACTGACTGCAACATTTGGTTATAGTTTGGGTATAGTGTTCTATTAAATTTAGTAGGTAACATTAAAACCTTATGAATAACACGAAATGTTTACCAGTTTCTTTTAATATACAATAAATCATATCATAGTACATCTCTCCACATATACAGTTGTGCTCAAATGTTTGCATACCCTGAAAGAAATTGTTAAACATTGCCATTTATTTGGAAAATATGACTGATAATGCAAAAGACTTTTTTCTTATTTAAGGATAGTGGTCATGTGAAGTCATTAATTAATCACATAGTTGTTTGACTCTTAAAACCTAATGATAACTGAAATCACCCAAACACCCTGATTAAAAAGTTCACACATCCTTGAATGTTTGGCCACATTATAAACACACAGGTTGACACACAGAGGTTTAAATGGCTATTAAAAGGAAGTTTTACACCGGTGAATCATTGTAATTGTAATTAGTGTCAGTAATGGTGCATAAATAGTCTCTGAGTTTCTTAGCTCATGAGGTGATGCACTGACTTGGCTAGATACTGCACCATGGGGAAGACAAAAGAACTGCCAATGGACCTGTGTAATAAGGTACTTCAACTTTATAAAGCAGGAAAAGGATATTTAAAAATCTCAACACTTGAAAATGCCAGTCAGTACTGTTCAAACTAAAGAGGTGGAAAATAAGAGGTTGTGTTGATACCAGGCCACGGTCAGGTAGACCAAGAAAGACTTCACCCACCCAGAAGAATTGTTCAAGACGCAAAGAAAAACCCACAAACAACTTTGAGAGAAATACAGGCCGCTCTGGAAAAAAGGTGTGTTGTATCAAGGAGCACAATAGGGAGGTACTTGAACACAAATGACCTGCATGGTCGAGTTACCAGGAGAAAGCCATTACTGTGCCCATGTCACAAAAAGGCCCGCTTTCAGTACCCCAGACAGCACCTAGACAACCCTCACAGCTTCTGGAGCAGTCATTTGGAATGACGAGACTAAAATTGAACTTTATAGTCACAACCATAAACACTGTTTGGAGAAGAGTCGACAAGGCCTACAGTGAAAAGTACAACATCATCCCCACTGTAAAGCATGGTGGTGGATCTCTTATGTTTTGGGGCTGTGTGAGCTCCAGTGGCTCAGGGAAGTTAGTCAAAATCGATGGCAAGATGAATGCAGCATGTTATCAGAAAATACTGGCAGACAATTTGCATTCTACAGCACAAAAGCTGCGCATGGGACGCTCTTGGATGTTCCAAAGTCACAATGATACAAAGCACAAGGCCGAATTGACCCTCCAATGGCTACAGCAAAAAAAAAAACTGAAGGTTCTGGAATGGGCATCACAGTCTCCTGACCTCAATATCTTTGAGACACTTTGAGGAGATCTCAAATGCGCAGTTTGTGCAAGACAACCAAAAAATTTAAAGGAACTGGAGGCAGTTTGCCAAGAAGAATGGGCAGCCATGCCACCTGAGAGAATTAAGGACCTCATGCAATTATTACAAAAGGCTGCATGCCATTATTGATGCTAGAGGGGGCAATACACAATATTAAGAACTAAAGGTATGCAAACTATTTTTTTCTCATTTTCTTTGTGCCATTCCGTTATGCCTTACATATTAACTTGAGTCCTATAAGAAATAAAATAAATTTGTTTTGCCTTCTCACTCGCTGGTTTTCTTTAGAAAAATGGTACATATCTTGCAAATTCTCCCAAGGTATACAAATGTTTGAGCACAACTGTATAACTGCAATATGCATACTGCATATTCAACAAAAGATAACAATCCAGTATAACTGCAGTGTCACTTTTATTGATATTGTGCAGTGAATTGTTAACTGGTAAAATAAAACAATGAAAGCATGCCCTAATTTAAGCTCTACTCTCACAAACCAGACTTCATCTCAATACATGGTCTGGTACTTTGAGTCACTAAATATGGCTTACTTTTACATAAAGGGACGGTTAACATGGAAACAACCAATCTTGTTTACTTTTAGCCTCTAGCAAGATGCACCTAGATTTGTTATTACAAACACATTTTAAAAAATTTGCCAGTTAAAATAGCCAGTTTTTATTGCAAAAGAAGAAAGCACTGTACTTACGGCAGCAACAGTCAGCATGTCAAACACTTTTGTGCAGTATCGCCAAGCATTGGCATTTCCATACTTTGTTTGGCACTCATCTGGGAAGAGAAAAAAACATAGATGTAAAAAAATTAATGAATATGAAAGATTACACAGTGGGTATTTTTAAATGATTTTGTATATAACAAATTTATTATGCCTTTTACACTCACCATAAAAGCCATACACTTGTGTAATCTGTCTACTTTCATGATTCCCACGCAGCAGTGTGATGCGGTCTGGCCACTTTGCCTTAAGTGCTAGCAAGTATGTGAACGTCTCTAAACTGTAATATCCTCTGTCCACAAAGTCACCCTGAGTAAGGAAAGATGCATAATATCCATAAAAATCTATATATTATGTTATAATCAGTATATGTATGTATACACATTACACACACAGAGTACTGTGCAGGTTTTAGACAGGTGTGAAAAAGTGCTGTAAAGTAAGAATGCTTTCAAAAAAAGTTATAATAAAAGGATAGTTTATTTTTTATCAATTAACTAAATAAAAAATAAATGAACAGAAGAGAAATCCAAATCAAATTGAAAAGATGATCTGTGGATGTAGGCTGCCTCAAATCTTTACATGCAATCCCAGACAGACTCATTGATGTTGATATCAAGGCTATGTGGGGACCAAACCAAAACTTCTAAGACTCATTCTTCTCTACACTAGTTCTCAATGACATTGGCTGTATGTTTGGGGTCATTGTCCTGCTGCAGAATAAATTTGGAGCCAATCAGATGCCTCCCTGGTGGATAAGTATCTGCCTATATATCTCAGCATTGAGGACACCATTATTCCTGAACAAATCTTCAACTCCATTTGCAGAAATGCAGCCCCAAACTTGCAAGGAACCTCCACCATGCTTCACTGTTCCCTGCAGACACTCGATATTGTAACACTCTCTAGGCAAACAACCTGTCACCTGCTACAGCCAAATATTTCAAATTTTGACATATCATTCTAGAGCACCTGCTATTTTTCTGCACCCCATTTCCTATGTTTTCATGCATAATTGAGTTGCTTAGCCTCATTTTCACGTCAGAGGTATGGCTTTTTGGCTGCAATTCTCCCATGAAGGCCAGATTTCTCCAGACAGTATATGGGTGTACCTAGGTCCCACTAGTTTCCAGCAGTTCTTTGCTGATGCCACTGCTGGATATCTTCTGATGTTGAAGGGAAGTAAGCATGACTTCTTTCATCTGCTGAATTTCCTTGGCTGACCACTGGGTCTGTGATCCTGGGAGAGACCTCGCTGATGCACTAGAACTATCTTGTGTCATGTTGCTGTGCTTAGTCTTGCCATGGTGTATGACATGTGACATGAAACTGTCTTCCACAACCTCACCTTAGTAGCAGAGTTTGGATGTTCCTCACCCAGTTTTAAGCCTCCTACCCAGCTGTTTCTGTTGTACTTAATGTTTCAAACTTAATGAAACTGATAATCATTAGATCATTAACCATACAGCTGATTCTAACCCTACAAAATCCCTGATCTTGTGCTAGTGTACAGTGTGCTGGTTTGAAGCCAAAGGGTGGTCACACCAAATTTGATTTAGATTTTTCTTAATTTAACATTTTGTGAAATAATAATAATAAAAAAAAAAAACCTTTATAATACTTTTTAAGCATTCTTATGTTACAGCATTTCACATCTGCCTAAAACTTTTGCACAGTACTGTATACATACACTATATATGAAATGAAACAGAAACTAGAAAATGGTATCTAACAATTCATTAAATGACTTAAGTGTCCAGTAACGCACCATATTTTCCAGACTTTAAGTTGCAATGATTCATGTATTGTTTTGTCACAATTCATTTCTGTTCTATTCAGAACAAATGTTCACATGGATCTAACATGGCGAGGATTTGATTGATTGCATTGGTACAATTAAAAGTGCACACTTCTGTCACTATCAAACTCTTTCACATTAATTTTTTTCAGAAAACTGTTCAAGGACTTTAGTGTTTTATGTTTTTGTAACTTACAGGTTCTATATATACACACTCCAAATGTTGGTACACTATATTGCCAAAAGTATTCGCTCACCCATCCAAATAATCAGAATCAGGTGTTCCAATCACTTCCATGGCCACAAGTGTATAAAATCAAGCACCTAGGCATGCAGACTGTTTTTACAAACATTTGTGAAAGAATGGGTCGCTCTCAGGAGCTCAGTGAATTCCAGCGTGGAACTGTGATAGGATGCCACCTGTGTAACAAATCCAGTCGTGAAATTTCCTCGCTCCTAAATATTCCACAGTCAACTGTCAGCTGTATTATAAGAACGTGGAAGTGTTTGGGAACGACAGCAACTCAGCCACGAAGTGGTAGGCCACGTAAACTGATGGAGCGGGGTCAGCGGATGCTGAGGCGCATAGTGTGAAGAGGTCGCCAACTTTCTGCAGAGTCAATCGCTACAGACCTCCAAACTTCATGTGGCCTTCAGATTAGCTCAAGAACAATGCGCAGAGAGCTTCATGGAATGGGTTTCCATGGCCGAGCAGCTGCATCCAAGCCATACATCACCAAGTGCAATGCAAAGCGTCGGATGCAGTGGTGTAAAGCACGCCGCCACTGGACTCTAGAGCAGTGGAGACGGGTTCTCTGGAGTGACGAATCGCGCTTCTCCATCTGGCAATCTGATGGACGAGTCTGGGTTTGGCAGTTGCCAGGAGAACGGTACTTGTCTGACTGCATTGTGCCAAGTGTAAAGTTTGGTGGAGGGGGGATTATGGTGTGGGGTTGTTTTTCAGGAGCTGGGCTTGGCCCCTTAGTTCCAGTGAAAGGAACTCTGAATGCTTCAGCATACCAAAACATTTTGGACAATTCCATGCTCCCAACTTTGTGGGAACAGTTTGGAGCTGGCCCCTTCCTCTTCCAACATGACTGTGCACCAGTGCACAAAGCAAGGTCCATAAAGACATGGATGACAGAGTCTGGTGTGGAGGAACTTGACTGGCCTGCACAGAGTCCTGACCTCAACCCAATAGAACACCTTTGGGATGAATTAGAGCAGAGACTGAGAGCCAGGCCTTCTCGTCCAACATCAGTGTGTGACCTCACAAATGCGTTTCTGGAAGAATGGTCAAAAATTCCCATAAACACACTCCTAAACCTTGTGGACAGCCTTCCCAGAAGAGTTGAAGCTGTTATAGCTGCAAAGGGTGGACCGACGTCATATTGAACCCTATGGATTAGGAATGGGATGTCACTTAAGTTCATATGCGAGTCAAGGCAGGTGAGCGAATACTTTTGGCAATATAGTGTAAGATACTGTCGCCTCCTGTAACTACACAATTCATTCTCTATGTGTCAATGTAGGGATGTGGTAGCTTAGTGGTCAAGGCATTGGACTACTGATCGAAAGGTTGTGAGCCCCCGAGGCCCTCAACTGCTCAGTTGTGTGTGTGTGTGTGTGTGTAATATATATATATATATATATAAAAAAGAGAGAGATGATGTCTGGAAAATACAGTAACTCATTACAGGGTGTGTAATGAGTTAAAATCATACACTGCTAGTATATCCACATCATACCATGAAAATGTAGTTTGTGTCTGGTACTTGTCCTCCAGTTCTGAAAAGTTCACACAAGTCATAAAACTAAGGGGTAGAGAAGAGAGAATTCACTATGAGTGTTCTTGAAATCACAAACAAATAGGCTTAACAAAATTCTAAGCACAACGTAATACAATAAATTTATTGTAGTCACCTGTCCATGGATGTCACCACAAACAGTGACTGGACTGGATACTGGTTGTACATTTGATTCCTCAAGTAGCAGGTCACATACATAATCACACAATCTCTGTAAAGACAAATAAATATTATTGTTAATTTAGAAATTTACATAAACTGACGGCAAAAACTGACATCATGGTGTACATAACACTCAGCACTAATGTAAAGTTTGGTTTCCTTATAACGTTACTTGCAAAAATGTATTTAATTCACTCATCTAACCACTTGTCTAATTACAATTAAATGAATAACACAAATTGTTACAATAAGTGATCATTACATATCTTCAAATATGACCATGATATGATAATATGGCTATAAGATAAATGTGTTTCCAGATGCAGCAGCCCAGCACTCTTCAAATTTTGGGTAAGAGCAGGGGGCTTGCAAGCTAAGCTAAAAGCGCTATAAGCTGGCTATAGCGAGCCTTTTTCTCAGCAACACCCGGTCATTTAAAAATACATGGACGAGTTGCGATTGCACATCACTTCGCACTGCTTAAATTACTGTGTGATGATAACAGAGCTTTGGCTGGATATGAGCACCCTGAATGCCGCTAATGAGCTAGCGGGCTGTGCCATCTTCAGAATGGATAAGACTTTTCACTACAATCAGAGCAGAGGAGGGGGGCTTTATATTTACAAAAACAATGGCTGGTGTGTAAATACCATAGTCAAAGACACTCACTGCTCCCTGGACACCAAATACCTGTCACAGTGCAGAACTTTCTACTTGCCCATTGATTTTACATCGGTAGTAATAACAGTTGTTTGTACCACCACAAGCTAATGCTAGGTTAGTTATGGAGAAGCTACATCACTCCGTTAGCAGGCAACTGTTGGCACAACCAGACAGCATTGTTATTGCAGCCGAAGACTTTAATTATACCAACTTAAAGTCTGTTCTGCCCAAATTCCACAAGAATTTAAACTTCCCAACAAAGAGAAAAGTAAGTACACTCAAGTCTACTGTAACATTACACACACCTACAAAGCCAGCCCTATCTGTCTCTGTCCCTGATGCCAGCATACAAACCACTCAGCTGCAGAAAAAGAATATCCACGAAGATAGTCATAGTACGGACTAAGGAAGCCACCACAGCCCTGCAGGACTGCTTCAAAGACACAAACTGGGGAATTTTTTGCTTAGAAGACAGACATGGAGTAACAGTGATCAGCTGTCCCATCATATGTAAACTTTTGTGCTGAGTGTACGTCTGAAACAGAAACCATTAGTGTTTCCCAATCAAAAACCATTCAGGACTCAGAGCCCGGGAAACACAGCACAAAAGCCTGAGAAAGGGCATCAAATTCAAATTTTATTTGTCACATACGAAATCATACACAGTACGACATGTAGTGAAATGCTTTTTATGACTGTCTTACATGAAAGAGGAAAGAGTAAAAAGAAAATGTGTGGACATGAAAAGATAGGGGATATAGTTAAGAAGTATAGGGAAAAATAGGGAGAAAAAAAAAAAAAAGTTAAAAAGGTAAACTTGAAAATCAACTGGAACCCAAGGAACCCAAGCAGCACATACAGACAGACAGCATACTGCCAGACACACTGAATATTTCTTTTCTAACTCTGGCCACCAGCACAGTGTGTTCAGCACAGGGACAAGGACAAACTCATACAGCAGCACCAACCCTATGCGGAGTCAATACGAGGTAAGCAACTGGCTCAGATGTATTCCTGACTGACCATCACAGATTGAACTTTCTGAATAAATGCACAATTTCAGGCTTCTATCTGCGTTTGTTTCTGAAATATAAAAAGTTTTGAATAAAGGGGGTGCTGCTGTATAAAAATGTGTGCTGCAGCAGAACACCATTACTTCTGAACTATTCGTGTTAGATACATGAAATGTCTGGGGAAATTTGCTGTCTTCTTTAAAATAGAAGGTCCAAAGTTGAATTTTCAGACTTTGCAGCAAGACAGGTAAACTTGCTAGAACACAAACATACACGGTGCATAACGTGCAGAGCCATGCCCCCACCTCAGCTACTCAGATCACATCTCTGTTATGCCAATCCTGGCACACAGACTGCACAGAGGACCCTCTAAACCATTCCTGAAGCACTTCCAATCCTGGCCAGAGGCAACCAAAAGTGACTTCACCAACTTAGAGGAATACACTGCATCAGTGACCAGCTACAATAGCAAGTACATTGTTGATCTGACTGTCTCCAAGACCATCACCACATACTCCAATCAGAATCTGTGGATGACTGCATATGACCAGAGACTAGGAGGCCCTAAGAGCAGCAAGGGCAAAACTGTCCCGGGCCATCAGAGAGGCAAGAGCAGCCATTTCAAGGACAGGGGCAACATGAGGCAGAGCATCCAAGCCAGCACTAACTACAGAATAACTTCACCTGCCTGTGACAGTGCTGCATCATCACAGGAACTCAATTTTACAATTTGGAACCATGTACTACCCACATTAGGGTGTTCACACGTCTAAACTCTGCCATCTGAAGTAAAACAAATACTCATTGTAAGCTATTTATAAAAAATAAAACGGAAGAGTTGTTCAGTTATTGCTTAAATTATGTGGATGTGATAATGCAGTGAACTTACATCAGTATATTAATTCTCGTGCTTAATTTCAATGAGCGTTGCCGTGTCGTGACGTCACGAAAACGCAAGTCTGAGAAGTCGGAGCTCTCGAATAAGAGTTGGAGAGCCGTTCAAGCAGATCTTTCCTACTGGTCATTTTTTAACTGCTGGATATTTCCCAGTTCTCCCTTAGTTGCGAGTTCAGCATTACTATCTGCTCTAGATTAATTGGGGTCATAATGATTGGCACGCCCCCAACTCGGAAGTCGGGGCTCCTCGAACACGACAAGTTCCAAAGTTTTATATACAGCATTATGGTGGCGTTTATGTAAACACGATACCAAACAGATTCGTTTTGTGCATATAAAAAGTGTGTTCCGTTCAATTTCTGATTGCATTTAGACGTTAGTGTTTTTTTTGGGGGGGGGGGGGGTTGGTCTCGTCTTAGGTCAGGGATGCTGTTATGAGGAAGGTGAAAAGAAGGTGTGTCAGTAATCAGTTAACGCTAGCTACATAGATGGCCAAAAGCATAACAATGGTGTACATGTAGCTCAGTAAAGATGCTAACAACATTACGCAGCTGCGAGACCATATATTTGAAAGACCTAAGGTGATCCAACCTTATCCAGCATTTAAACTAGCCATCAAGTACCATTACTAGCTAATGCTAACGTGAACTAGCTATGTTAAAAATGAGTAAGGCGGATAGCAACTATTTCTATTCATTTCGATCAAGTAATTAAAGTTATGGCTTCATTTTTCAGAAGCGCATAGGAATGGTCAATAGTGGAATCATTGCTAAGCTACACAAGTCATTTAACGAACGCATTAGAGTACAAAATTGCTAGTTTTTCCCCCATCCATATTCTGAGAAATTCCACCTCCTACTTTGGATTGGCTACAAGTGTTTCATTCCAGCGGAAAGATTGGCTACTTACAAACAACATCCAATAAGCCAACGAGTACATTATATACCTAGTGTTAGAGGCGGTGTTCTACAGAATACGAGTGGGGAAAAAATAATGCTACAAGAATAACATTCCTACCCTAGCATTTCGTTAGCTAAAGTAGCTAGCTCACCCTAGCTAAGACTTAGCAGTTAGACATGCTTTACCCACGATTAGATAAAGGATATTTTCAATGGCTGTACGATTGTTATCGTTAAACTCTCGACATCTGCGGAGGTTCAACTAACCTTTAGGTCGTTCTCTGGTAGATATTTACACTGTCTTGCAATTTCAACATACTTGTCCAGGTCCAACGGCGCCATTTTAAGAACAACAACTCATTCCACAGCGAAGAGGAAGTGCAACTACGTCACAGCTCTGAGGCTAATCAGACGCCCTATTGGATATAAAGTGGAATAGTTGAGAGGACTTAGAAGGGATTATTTCTTACACTATATTGTGCACAAAAATAAATATATATCCTAGGATTTAAGGCGATTTTTGTTATCAATTTTATTTAACTACCATGCACGGTAAATAAAAATGTCAGGAATCATGGCCAGGATACTAGACCATCGAATTGCACATATACTCACACATACATATATAAATAGTTTTATATATATATATAGAGAGAGAGAGAGAGAGATAGAGATTATCTCCTCATCATGGCACCTGTTAGGATATATTAGGCACATTAGTGAACATTTTGTCCTCAAAGTTGATGTGTTAGAAACAGGAAAAATGGACAAGCGTAAGGATTTGAGCGAGTTTGCCAAGAGCCAAATTGTGATGGCTGGATCAGAGCATCTCCAAAACTGCAGCTCTTGTGGGGTGTTCCCGGTCTGCAGTGGTCAGTATCTATCAAAAGTGATCCAAGGAAGGAACAGTGGTGAACCAGTGACAAGGTCATGGGCGGCCAAGACTCATTGATGCATGTGGGGAGCGAAGGCTGGCCCGTGTGATCTGATCCAACAGACAAGATACTGTTGCTCAAATTGCTGAAGAAGTTAATGATGGTTCTAATAGAAAGGTGTCAGAATACACAGTGCATCACAGTTTGTTGTGTATGGGGCTACATAGCCACAACAAGTCAGGGTGCCCATGCTGACCCCTGTGCACTGCCGAAAGTGCCAACAATGGGCACATGAGCATCAGAACTGGACCACTGAGCAATGGAAGAAGGTGCCCTTGTCTGGTGCGTGTGCGTCGCTTACCATGGGAAAACATGGCACCAGATTGCACTGCAGGAAGAAGGCAGAGGCAGTGTCATGCTTTGGGCAATGTTCTGCTAGGAAACCTTGGGTCCTGCCATCCATGTGGATGTTACTTAGACATGTACCACCTACCTAAGCATTGTTGCAGACCTTGTACATCCTCTAATGGAAATGGTATTCCCTTATGTCTGTGGTTTCTTTCAGCAGGATAATGCGCCGTGCCACAAAGCAAAAAGGGTTCAGGAATGGTTTAATGAGCACAACAATGAGTTTGAGGTGTTGACTTGGCATCCAAATTCCTCAGATCTCAATCTAATTGAGCATCTGTGGGATGTGCTGGACAAATAAGTCTGATCCATGGAAGCCACACCTCGCAACTTACAGGACTTAAAGGATCTCCTTGTTCTTCTATACACTGAAAATAGTTCTTAATGACATTGGCTGTATGTTTGGGGTTGTTGTCCTGCTGCATAATAAATTTGGGTCTAATGAGATCCCTTCTTGATGGTATTATGATGGATAAGTATCTGTCTATTTCTCAGCATGGAGCACACCATTAATCCTGACCAAATCTCCAACTCCATATGCAGAAATGCAGCCCCAAACTTAAAAGGAATCTCCATCATGCCTGTTGCATGTAGACACTCATTATTGTACCTGATAGAATTGTCTTTTGGAGATTCTTTTGGAGACTTTTTGAGACATCCAAATCCAATTCACGTTGCTGCCACTGCCACTGAGTTGATATCAGGGAAAAATAATGCCAAAAAAACCACACAGATTCAGGGTTTGAGTAGCAATGTTATCGAGACAGACAGGGAGTATTTATACAAACTCAAGATGTGATCTTCGTCATTATATACAGTATGCGCAATAAAAGGCAATATCCATGGGTAAAAGGGGGAGTTCAACAATTGCCATCAAATGTGTCAACAGAGGTGATGACAGAGGTCACTACAGGAGGGCTAAAAAGAAAAGGTATTGTCCATGGATAACAAAAGTCATTAATAATGGACATCAAAGGTGTCAACAGAGGTGTTGGCAGATTTCTCTACAGGTGGGCTGATGATGGAGTGTTTGTGCTTGACACATTTTTTATTCAATTAAAACAAAGAATTCCCTGGAATTAAACAAAGGATATTGTGGTAATAAGAAAAGGTCATAGACAATAGAGATCACAAAATCAGCACAGAGCATGTCCAGATATATTCGAAATATATCAGTACTACTCTTCAGCCCTTCAGTGAAACAGCTGTCTCCTGTTACAGCTAAATATTTTAAATTTTCACTCATCAGTCCAGAGCACCTGTTGCAATTTGTCTGCACCCCAGGTGCTATGTTTTTGTGCATAGTTGAGTCACTTAGCTTTGTTTACCAGTTGGAGGTATGACTTTTTGGCTGCAATTCGTCCACTTCTGGCCAGACTTCTACGGACAGTAGATGGCTGTACCTGGGTCTCACTGGTTTCCACCATTTTTTTTGCTGATGGCACTGCTGGAAATCTTCTACTGTCTAAGGGAACTAAGCATGATGTGTCACTCATCTGCTGAATTAAGTTTCCTTGGCTGACCACTGTGTCTCCTAAATGTTGCCTGTTTCTTTGTGCTTCTTTAAAATAGCTTGAACAGCACACCTTGCAACCCTAGTCTGCTTTGAAATCTTTGCGTGGGAGAGACCTTGCTGATGCACTAGAACTATCTTGTGTCTTCTTGTGCTCAGTCTTGCCATGGTGTATGACCTCTGACATGAAACTTTTTTCCACAACCGCACATTAGTAGCAGAGTTTGGCTGTTCCTCACCCAGTTCCAAGCCTCCAACACAGCTGTTTCTGTTTTAGTTAATGAATGTGTTTCAATATATAATGATATTGATGATCAGTAGCACCTACTTTATATAACAGGTTAATCATACAGCTGACTGTGCTTTTACAAAATCCCTCACTTTGTTCAAGTGTACAAAGTGTGCAAGTATAAGAACTGATGCTGGTTTGAAGCCAAAGGTAGTCTCACCAAACTCGCACCACATACCATTCAAAAATATATTGTTTTTGAAAACTTCTTCATATTTTCCATTCATACAGAAACTCCATTTCTTTACACCTGCCTAAACTTTTACACAGTAATGTAGGTATTAGATAGATAGATAGATAGATAGATAGATAGATAGATAGATAGATAGATAGATAGATAGATAGATAGATAGATAGATAGATATGGACATTTGATCTTTATTTAAAGAATATTGAAAGATTCAAGTAATATAACTAAACAAATAAAACCAAAGAAAAATGATCTGTAAAATGTAATTTAAAAAAATCCAAATTCTTGTGAGGAAAAAGTAAGGACACCCCTTACATTTATTTGTACTTAAAATGGATAAAATTACCTACAGGTGTATCACACCACATTGTTCCAGAGCATTTTGAAGGAGGCTTGCCTTATTTAAACCTCAGACATTTGGCTTGGATTGCTCTTAATTGTTGAAGTGAGAGGTATCACCATGGTGAGATCCAAAGAGCTCACTGAGGCCTTCAGAAATTGTTGATGTTTATGAGTCTGGTAAGGGATATAAAAAGATCTTAAAAGAATTTGTAATCAGCCATTCCACTGTCCAGAAAATCATTTACAATTGGAAAACATTTAAAACAACTGCCAACATGGCCAGGTCAGGCTGTACAAGCAAATTCACCCCAAGAGCAGACCACAAGATGCTTAAAGACATCTCCAAAAACCCTAAAATATCATCAGGGGACCTACAGCAAGCTTTTGCTACAGTTTATGTCAAAGTGCATGAATCTACAATCAGACAGAGACTACACAACTTTAATTATTTTGGGAGGTGTGCAAGAAGGAAATCTTTGCTGTCTAAAAATACATGAGGGCAAGACTGTAGTTTCCCAAAGAACACAGAGACAAAAGCTTCTGGCCCATTCTCAAAAATGTGCTTCAGACAGATGAGTCTAAAAGTGAATTATTTAGACACCATAACAGGGCAGGTTTGACATAAACCAAATAAATCATTTCAGCAAATGTACCTCATACCAACTATGAAACATGGAGGTGGAAGTGTTATGGTTTGGGGATGCTTTGCTGCAGCAGGACCTGGCCAGTTCACCATCATAGAATCCATTATGAATTCTACATTGTATCAGAAGATGCTTGAGGAGCATGTAAGACCATCTGTCAAAAAATTGAAGCTAAAGCGGAACTGAACCTTCCAACATGACAATGACCCAAAACATACCAGTAAATCCACTGAGGACTGGCTAAAAAGTAAAAAGTGGAGAATTCTGGAATAGCTAAGTCAAAGCCCAGATCTAAATCCTATTGAGATCCCGTGGGGTGATTTTCAAAGCTGAAAAATTCTG
Source organism: Hemibagrus wyckioides (assembly GCF_019097595.1). Lineage (NCBI taxonomy): Eukaryota > Metazoa > Chordata > Actinopteri > Siluriformes > Bagridae > Hemibagrus > Hemibagrus wyckioides. The sequence continues at coordinate 10,456,825 of NC_080737.1, read as the reverse complement.
CATTGAGGAGTGGGGGACACTTTCTTTCTGTCAATGTCCGAAACTGGTAGATGGCTACAAGAAACGTCTCACTGAGGTTATTTCAGTCAATGGGGGAAACACTAGCTATTAGGGCATAGGGTGTCTTAACGTTTTCCTCAAATTAAGTACTCATTTTTGTTGATTTCTTTTGTTTAATAACTGAATTTTGTTGTTTACATGCAATTACAAAAATTTTGTTGTTTACATGCAATTACATCACTTTCATCTACATGACCAGCGCTTGACCACACCCCCACTTCCACAGTAATAAACAAGGGAAATGGAAACCAATGAAGAAACACAAGAGTTCAACTTTGGTTGCCTTCTAGTGGTCTGGTGGGGAATATGCCTGAGGTATTCATAATAATGTGCAAATAGCATGAACCTGGCAAGGAAAAAACAAAACTGGACCAAAAAGCCTGAGAGACTAGCAAAAAACCTTGTAGAAACAGCAATTTTTAGAATGACTGGCAAAGAACACAGAGCATATACTTTACAGTTAGGTAATTGCACTGAGAATACTTATATATTGTGTGTCTGGGACAGAGTTCAGGTGTGTGGATCAGTAGTCAAATGTTAGGAACAGTGTAGCTGTGGAGCTTTAACCCTCCTATTCAATTAGGTATTGGAGTTTGCTTTCTCTGCACCAGGAATCCAGGATTTCCTTCATTATATAGGCTGGCTCTCCTTCAGTGTTGAGGAGTGCTGGAGGGGTGGGAGGGGGTGTTTAAGGAAGGGGTCATGTCTTTCAGACATTAAATAAATATGGAAGTATAATAGTGCCACAATTCCTGAAAGCAAAATAGCATGAAACATTACATGTATGGGCTAGGTGGCTGTGACATGATAGGTCCAGCTTGTAAGCTACATTTTGATTCTCTGTATAATCTTGAATGGCCCCATGTAGTAATGAGATGCATGTGTGTATGTGGAGTGTGCCTTTACTGTTTTTGACCTAAACTATGAGTTGGAGCTAAACCTTGAAAAACACTACTCAGAGCTACCCTGAGAGTTTATGGGGGTGACATTTTTCACATTCTCCAACAAGCAAAAAGGTTTTTCCACTGTCAGCACAACTGTCCAGGGATGATCTCTGTGGTGTTGGTAGATGAAAGAGTTGGTGAATGTGCTAGAGCATACATGGCCAACAAGGCATGTCCTGAAGGAGTCAGTGAGTATGATGAGTGTAAAGGTGTCTAATGGCCATGTAGGTGTCAGCCTCTGCATTTTGGGAAATTCTCTCTTCTGGCATATTTTTATAAATGTTTGTTTGTTTGTTTAGGGTTTTATCCTTCTCCAAATTACTAGCCATGGAAATATGGTGAGGCATGGAGCAGAGGCAGGCCTCTGACCCCTGGACATAAGACTTTCACTCAACTGCCACCATGGCACTGCCATTGAGGATCTCCTGGCTACTGCCATTTTATCTGAGATGCCCAACATCTTCTCACAAAGATGACAAACAAAGATGGTGTAGAATTCTACCTGTACACCTTTAAGTGGATCACCACCCATGAAGGTTGACATAATAGAGAGTGGGCCCTGGTCCATGCCTCTTTCCTCTCTGGGGAAGCCCAGTATGTCTATTATGCCTTCACACTGGAAAGAAAACCTGGCACGGTGTGGAGAGCCCTGAAGTGCTGTTCCACCTATGTCTTACCGCTGGATGGGCCATTGCCAATTTACAGCACCCACAAAGACAGCTGGATCTGGCCTACAGTGGAGGCGATGATGACATAGCACCTTTAACCTTGTCTCTTCCATCAGGTTACTGTTTAGAGCAACTTCAGGTATGACCAGAAAGGGGAAGAACTGCCAAAAGCACTACTGCAGCCAGGTGCTGCAAATAGAGGGGAAGAACCAGTGGCTATGTTTGTAGGTCGTTTGGAGTTCTGGGAAATGGAGTTCTCAGAGGATGCAGAAATTAACCTGACAGAACCACAGTTAAAAACTCACTAAGCACTGTTCTTTCTAGGCTTTCCACTAGTTCTGGGTGTCAGGAGTGGCACTTTTGGCACAGGCTGGGATCTATGTTGTTGTGAGCCAGAATCCACCACTGTTACTCAGGACTTTACCTAACCCATTCTAATTTATCACTTTTGTAGCGGAAGTATGGAGCTTGCAGATTAGTAGTAATAATAATATTATCTCGGGGAATTTTCCCTTGCCACTCTCTTGCTCATTAGGGATAAATATAAATCTTAATTTTAAACTTTATGGTTTTTATTTTGAATTTTTCATGAATATATAATATTCATATAGAGTCCATTGTTTAAAGTGCTGTACAAATAAAATGGAATTGAATTGAATATTCCTCACAGCCAACAAGCCCTTCTAGATACTTACAGTATTTCCTCAAGCGTTTTCTCTTCCTGTTCACTTTAAGCACTTAGAAAATTACATTTTCAGCACTGATCCATTCTGGTGCATCTGGTAACTTCAGTAAGAGAACCATCATCAAGAAGATCAGTCTCCAAACTCTGCAGAACATCCAAGCCCTCTATGGAGACCCCTTCAGCTCCAGCACCCTAAACCTTGTGCCAAGTGAACATAACTTCCAAGTAGCTTATTGTTCTCAGCTTTCCTTGGCTGCATGTGCACTATCCCCATATCTCCTGGACCAAGACAGAGCTCATCAGCTGGTCACCATTATGCTTCCAATTAACTACATTTCTGACCACATCAATCTCCATTAAATGTCCTGACCCTGTCTCTTCAAGGCAGAAACTGCCTCAAAATATCAGGAATACATTAAGGTGATCAGCAAAGTTAATGCCAATGGTCTACCTTCATGTCATCCTTATTATTGTGCCATTGACCTTATGCCTGGAACCATGCCTCCCAGAATTTGCAATCAAGCACAGAAAACCAATTCTCTAAACCAAGTGCTTCTTTGGTGCCTTGGCCTACTTGGAATTATCCTAAGCTTTTGCCAAGAATATGTAGTCATTATAGCAGATATCAAAGGAATGTTTCATCAAATTAAAGTTCCACCTGAGGATACAGACAATTTGAGGTTGTTGCGGTGTCCTAACGGTGACAGTCAACCACTAGCAGAGTAGTCCATCTCTTTGGTGTTGTTTATTCACCTAGTTGCACAAACTATTAACTCAAGAAAACAGCAGAGGACAATGAGGGCAATGTTGGTAAAGAAGTCCTTAGTATCATTCAAAAGAACTTCTATGTTGATGACTGCCTATCTTCATTGCCTAACATTGGCCACCGCCTTGATCAAAGACTTAAGACGTGCTACTTGTGGATTCCGACTAACAAAGTGGACTAGTAACTATTGTTCTGTTTTAGAGGAGAAGTCCAAAGAAGTTAGGGAGTTGGATCTTGACAGATATACGCTCCCAGTGGCCCTTGGTAGTCAGTGGAATACTGAAACAGACTCCTTTTTCTTCAAGATTAACTTAAAGGGGAAGCAGGATACTAGAAAAAACATTTTTTCCATAGTGAGCTCCATCTATGATCTGACCTATTTCTTGCCCTATTGATTCCTCTTAGAAAGAGAATTCAGCTGGAACTTTGTTGCATCAAATGAGCTGGGACGACAGGATTCCAGACAGAAGAATGACTTAAATTAAAAATTAAACAACCAAAGTACAGATGTTTTCATCAAGATATGGTAACGCTAGCTACCTGCAGCCTATTATCAATTATTCAATTCAAAAAGGCTCTGTAATAGGCAAGGCTAGAGTTTAAAGCTTGTAACTATTACTAGGCTTCTGTTGTCAGCTGTACTGTTGTCCTTGCTGCACATGTTGACAGGATGCTCAAGGGAGAGCTCAAGATCCCACTAATGGAATCTGTTTTCTGGACAAAGAGCACATCTGTTTTAAATATATCTTTAACAAAATAACACGAATTGGTGGGAGGTTGAAAAAAAATGTCAGTGCCTGAAACACCAAGCTATTTTGCCAAAGAAGAGTCATCTGGTCACATTGTTTTTAACCCATTGTGATCCAATGTGGATGGGGTGGAACAATTAGGAGACGTGAGGCATACTTCACAATAGTCATATTTCTTTATTTTCTGTTTTTCACTTTTTTTTCTGCATACACACAAACACAGCTCGGAAACCATCCTGCCTGCAGCAAAACCCTTTGAGAACATGCCCAAAGATACTTAAGTGAAGCATTGCAAGTCCACCAAGCCTTGCAATGCCTCAAGGAAGCATTCACCACCATGCCCATGCTAAAACACCCTGACCCATCTAATTAATTAATTACGGAATCGGATGCCTCTGAAAACAGAGTTGGACACAATTTTATCTAAAAAAAAAAAAAAAGTTGCCCACAATATTCATTGGTGTCCTAGGTCCTACATGTACCACAGGCTACATGACAACGGCCCTGGTCACTCCAAGCCCTTGACTATCTAATTGCCGTGTATTTTATGGAAAAACATCATTATATTCATCATGGATATCATTGATCACTTTTCCAAATTGTGTTGCCTGATTCCACTACAAGTCTGCCCTCAGCCTTTCAACCCCATCCTTAGTTATTTAAGTACATGAGGACATTGCAAGTGTCCAAGAAGCTCAATTCATTTCTTTCTGTTCAGGCACTTAGGCTGATTGGCCAGTGAGGTTGGCTGCCATCACGGCTACTTGCGCTATGCTTTGTTTTTATATATGACAGAAACACTTATTTCCACTGATCTACAATCCACCCACCTGTCTCCATTTTTACACTAATTTATGCTGGCTGAGTGAGATCCTAAGGAGGAAAAAAAGGATGTGCATGGCTCTGATGACATCAACATGTTTATGGAAGCAGTTGTGGGGTTAATCAGTAAACTGTTGAACAATATAGTCCACAAAACATCATCAGAACATGTCTCACCCAGAAACTGTGGGTGGATAAAACCTTCTATGATGCTCTGAGATCTCATACAGCTGTCTACAAAGTGGGCCTGTATATAAATGGAGGCAAAGTGGAAGAATAAAACTAGTGACGCAGTTCCAACAGTCTGTATCAGGGACTGAGATTGATTATGAACTATAAACAGATAATTCTCTGTCAGGTTAGTTACACTCAATTCAAGGCTGTAGCTACAGTAACAGAGCATGACATGAGGAATGCTTTCAGGAGAGTGAACACCAGGAACATAACAGGATCAGAAGCTATTTAAGGTTGGGTCCTTAGAACTTGCTCTGACCAACTGTTGTTCACAGAGATATTCAACCTTTCCCTGTAACAGTCAGTAATCCCCACATGCTTCAAACAGTCCATTATTGTTCTTGTCCAAAAGAAACCCCAGTTTCCCTGCATCAGTGAGTGTCACCATGTAGCCCCGCCCTCAGTTGTGATGAAATGCTTTTAAAGAATGTTCAGAGACTTCATTAACTCATCACTACCTGGCATCATGGACCTATTATAATTTTTGTACTATCCCAGTTGCTCTTCCGGGGACACCATTACACACCTCCTACATACAGTCCTGAGCCATCTGGACAGCAGGAAGGAAAATTATTTTAAGATACAGTTTGTCAAGTACAGCTTAGCATTTAAAATCATAATTCCCTCCATGCTCACCACCAAGTTGTGGACAGACAGACGACACGAGTGGGCAGACATGTGTCACCCTCCCTCCCCCACAAGCACTAGAATCCCCCAAGGTAGTGTCCTGAGCCCCCTCCTGTATGCACTGTATACTTATGACTGTCTGGCAGCTTTTAATACTATTGTCAAGTTTGCTGACAACACTGTTGTGCTGCGACTGATTTCTGACAATAATAAGAAGGCCTACCTGGAGAAGATTAAAAGCCTGGAGAAGTTGTGCCAAAAGAACACCCTCTTCCTGAATGTCAACAAAAGAAAACAGTTGATAGTGGACTTAAGCAGAAAGCAGGAGAGGAGCTACCAGCCCCTTAAGATCAATTGGACCCCAGTGGAGAGAGTGTGCTGTTTCAGATAGGTGTCCACATCACACAAGAGCTGTCTTGGTCCTGTGACATCAACACCTGCTTCAACTACTTTAAGGCAAAAACACAGATTGAGGAAAAGCTTCTTCCCGAAGACTACTCCTAAAAAGTCTATGGTCCAGCATGCCGGACCTCTTGGATTTTTTTGTGTAGTGGTGATGATTATGGTCATACAGGAAAGAGAAAGACATTATTCTAAACTGCACCAGGTCTACTTTTATTTGTATCTGCTTACAATAAAAACAAATGTTGTGATTTTGTAAATGAAAATAAAATAAACAGGATGTGCTTTCCGCTGCCTCCAGCTGTGTGAATTTTTATCTGGAGCATGTCACAAAATAAAATAAAACTAAAAGTATCATTGTTGCACAGACATTAGAAATATGTCTATAGAAATCTTGAAATACCTTTTAAATGGACCGATTTAAAATGAAAACAAATATTCTCTGTTTAATATGCACAAAAACTGAGGATGGGTACAGTTTTTCTGTGTCAGCCCATTAGCGCTAACATTTAAGAAATGTGGTAAATGCCCATCTATAAGTTCCCTGAAGAACTCTATGGTAAAATGAGCCACAAGGACCCGATACCACCATGAAGGACAAACCACATGCAACAGGAGTAACTGTTGATGCAAGAGGAAGCTGTCTAAAAGGGATGTCTGGATACTTAACTAGATTGTATCCAAAAAACTAAAGCCACTGCTGCACAACTCATTGTGCTAGCAGTGGGAATACACAGCAATAAACAGCATTTAGCACCACTTCTGGCCACTATAAGTATTGTGTAATACTATATGGGCTGGCGGCACGGTGGCTAAGTGGTTAGCACTCACACCTCCAGCGTCCTGGGTTCCTCCGGGTGCTCCGGTTTCCTAGGCTGGTTGGAGTGTGTGATTGCATGAGTGAATGAGTGTGTGTGTATGTGTCCTGCGATGGGTTGGCACTCCGTCCAGGGTTTATCCTGCCTTGATGCCTGATGACGCCACAGGTGACATGTGAATTTGCTTGGAGTTTGTGAGGAGTTATGGTATTAAAAGCAGTTGAGAATGCATCATCTGTAGACCTGTTTGCTTGGTAACTGGGTGACACAAAGTGGTGGAATTGAGACAGTGGCAATCATAAATACATGATTTATGCCAGCTTACAGATTTCCTGAACAGAAAAAAAATAATAAAAAAATAAACACATAAAATAAATAAATAAAATACAAACAAACAAACAAATAAAATAAAATACAATAAAATAAAAAACAAATAAAATTTGAATTTGGAATTTGAGAACCTACATGACACCACCAATTCAAGCCATCCAAGAATAATTTTTATCCTGTGCACCACTGTTTTAGCTTTTCATTAGGAATATTTTATTTTTATCCAGCACTCTTTATTTAATAAATTATGTTCTTGACAATAGCACAACAGAATATTAAACCTACATATCTAATATACCCATAAGACCTTGGTCTGAAATTGGAGCAAAATTGCAGTACAGCAATAACAGCAGACAATAGCAATGCTGATGATTAGTTTTTAAAACTAGCTAGTATGTATGGTTGATCTAAATAATTAACCTAAATCCGATACTGTTATAAACTAATTTAAAAGTAAAAAAAAAGGGGTCCTTTTCACTGTACCTGGCCACAGTAAATTGATGTCAGTCCATAAACAGGGAAGTAACTGATACAGAGCAGAATTGATACAGAACTGATATTTCAAATTCAAGTTGAGGGTTTTTACCATTTATAACTAGATGAAATAGACAATGTTTTAACAATGAAATGTCTATGACATAGTATGAATATGTGTATTATAATTAAATGATTATAATAGATTATTCTAATTCTTAAGACAAACAGCATATTTGTTTGAAGTACATGTGGCTAACTCTATTTAAGTGTTCAAATGTTCTATTGTACAATTTCATGATATGAAGTATTTGTTCATATAAATTTTCCTTGTGCACTATTGTTTTAGCTTCTCATTAGGAATAGTTTAAACGTGCCATAGACATGGTGCAAAGGAATAAAACTATGTTTAGAATTAAACCTTAAGGAATGAAGGAAAACCACAAATCAAAACACTGCTTTTTTTAATAAATGATTTTCTGGACAACAGTGTAGTACAGCAGAGAATGAATATTTCTTGCATGTTTAAGGCCTACATGTCTCATTTATATATATCTACAGATCTAATATCTAATATCTCAGACACATTTAATTTTATGATTATAATGAAGATTTAAAAGCATCTATTAGCATTTCTAAAAAAAAGTACTCTGGTCACAGTGCATTCCAATCAATTGGTGTCTTTCCAGATGCCTTAAGTAAGATGTTAGTCTTCGAGAAGTGTCTGCATCCAAAAAAGCCCATGTGAGCAGAGTATGGTGAGGGATGGCTTGTCTCAAGGACATGATGCTCTGACTGTAAATAAGAGAAATGTTATTATAAATGTTACAGTTGCACAGCAAGGGGCCTTCTACAGATTTATATGTATAGTGAGTAGTTTTCCAAACATTTACACTCAATTATACACAATTTTGAGATAATTTAGGCTCACCTACTTATGATTTTACGCAGATTTGCTAATGTATAATGCATAATACACACACACACACACACACACACACTCAAGTCTGAACTGTATACAACTCTCTGTCTCTCTCACACACATATACACACACTCTCTCTCTTGAATGTGTGGATGCACACACACACACACATAATTTATATTGTTCATTACTTATTGCACTACCTCTACCTGTCATCCGCTGCTATAGTTATATTTATGTTTATTTCTATTTGCACTACCTCAACCGCTGCTGTGTATTTTTGCACAATATTTTTGCACAATATTTTTTTACATCATTTCATTTTATCTTATTTTATTTCACTTACATTCCATTACACATGTTCTTTTCTTTCTTTTTCAGCACTAAGTGTCCTGCGTTCTTTTTGTGTTGTCTTTCTTGTATTTATTGTCTTTTGCACTGTCTTGTCTATGCTCTGTTTGCACCTAGCTGCACACTGTGCACTTTACGTGGCTAAGACAAACTTCTGTCCTAGCTCTGTTTCACTATGTACTGCGTCAGCTGTATATGGTTGAAATGACAATAAAGCTTCTTGAATCTTGAATCTTGAATAATGTGCAAATGTAATCATTAAGTTGTGGCCTCAGCTTATTAAATGTGAGTGAAACAGAAAACTCATTTGTGGCCACAACGTAATCTGATTGAAGTATATGGAAGCACATTAAAAAGGTTTGATCACTGTGTTGTGCAATTTGCCCTTCCCTACCAAAGCTGTTCCATGTGTATATTCATGGTTTTATGGTAACCGACACATTGTGTTTACTTGGAGAGAACACGTTACTGTTTATCTCTTTTAGTTCAGATGGCAGTATAAAAATTTACATGCACAGTTTATTAGTAATTGCTGAAGGTAACATCTTTTTTCTTTTTGCGGTTGGGTTGTTTGTTAAATCGATTATTATTTAAATATAATACACAAAACAATTAACGTCTCAGTCATTATCATTTATAACAAATAAGATAGATATAATAAAAGATGTTAAAAGTTTGCTGTATTAATAGCAGTATTATTGTTTTTTAATATGTAGTAGGTCCTGAATTCAGATAACTACGAAAATCATAAGTTATCATAAGTTAAATGATTGAAAATATAATAATATTAATGAACATATAGAGCATAACATTAGTACAAAGTCTATTTTATTGGGTTTTTGTAAATTCTAGAACTGTTCATTCAATATATTATATAAAAAATAAATAAATAAAAGCAAATTGTGCAGTTGAACTTTTTTATTCTCTGAATCATAAACAAAAGATGAGCAGTAGCTCATTTCCTCCAAGCATGTGGTGGTTTCCGTAATATATGCTATAGTTCATTTCCTCCAAGCAAGTAGTGGTTTGTATAAAACCCTGTACATACAGACATGGCACCTTAGTAATATGCAGCCACACTTTATTTTGCCTAACATTAATAAGTTGTTGCAGGCTTCTCATTTGTATATAATTATATTAGTGTTTGGCAGCAAAGACAAAAATGATCTGCTTCTTCAATCTCCATTTTCTATCCTTCTGCAAATCATTTGCACAATATTAACAGTGCACCCAGAAGACCTACTTAACTATGTTTGATTCTAAGTTTGAGTAACTTTCAAAATAACAATTTGATTTAAATTGATTGAAATGTAACAACAGTTTTAAAAAAATAACGTCACTACCACTGTGAATTCTAGATAGCACATAGCAGACTCTCTATCAAGAGTGAATGTAAATTTTATTGGTGTTGTAAATCATTGACACCATTTTAAAAATCTAGTTCTGTAAACTTACCCTATCAATGAATTTGCCTTTCCTCTGAGCGTATGATCCCCAAAGTAGGAAGACCAAGCTTTTTAAATTCCTACTTAGGCTCTGAACCACAGCATCAGTGAACTCCTCCCATCCCTGACCCTGGTGGGATGCCGGCTCTCTGCTTCTTACAGTCAGGACAGAGTTCAGAAGCAGAACACCTGACAGCAGGAGAAAAATTACACTGAGGTTTTAGAAGAGCTTTTAAGCCTTTCAGGTTAGCACAGGAAAACAGACAAAAAAAAGCCAGAATAAAATGTACAAGCTTTATAATGGTTTAATTAAATGAATTAATACTTAATTAAAATCATTATACAAAGCTGGACTTTTTAGACTGTACTGCTGAATATGCTAAATTAAATGTGAAGCATTTATTTTTGCATCATCTTATGACAGACGTAAAAATGATTAAATGTAAAGTCATTAACCTTGTTTAGCCCATCCTGTCAGGTCCCCATGACCAGGGTGTTGAAAGTCCTTGATATCTATTGCAAGTTCAGTGAATATATTTTCCAAACTGAAACAGATGAATAGTAAACATGAATACAGATTTGAGCAGTATCAAGCATGAACAAGAAAATCATGGAGTGGACAAAATACTGTTGGAAGGTACTTCCATGACTGAAAGAATATGCTCTAAATCATCATACCTCCAAAATATAATAGATATTGATATTTCAATAAAAATAATAGAAAATTTCAAATTACTATTATTGTCATTACTTTGTGTGTAAAGTTTATACCTTGGAGGTGGTGGTGAAGGCCTCAGCACACTGAAACACAGACCATGAGCTTGACTTTGTCTGGGATATGGGTCTTGACCAAGGATAACCACTTTCACCTGAATACCAATGCAAAACAATTTAACAAACTGGTGAATTCATATGCAACTTTTTTATTATCCAACGTACCATTAATTTAAAAACTTACAGCCTCAAATGCACACACATTTGTCCAAAAGAAGACTTGATCTTTACTTGGATAGACAGTGAAATGTTTCCTCTCCTCAGTGAGAAAAGACATCAGCTAAAGATGAGAAAACATTGAATATAAGACCTTTGGCACTGTGACTCATAACAGTACAATGGCTCATGCCTTCCAATGTGAAGTGCCTGTTGAGTCATTTACCTTAGTGAAGTAAGGTTTGGCGAATTCAGTTCCAATGTGGTTGTGCCAGCTCTTTCCAATGGGCATAGGATCATTGCGAGCAGCAAGTCTCCTCAAAGCTTCATGTCTCTTCTGCTCTATTTGCTTCAGCTGCTCAACAGTAAGTGGCGGGCCTCTGCTATGATTTTTTTCTTCTGATAGAATGTTAATTCAAAGACAAAAAAACATAAAATATTTCAAAGATAGTAATGCTAATGTACAAGTGGATCACTGTTAACTTAAGCTTAACTTAAAATGTGTCTATATTTATTTCCATACCTTGTGACATTAGTTCCATAAGGAGTGTTATTTACGCTGCTAAAAGTTTGTCTGCACTCTGCATGAGTCATGCAAATATAAATGCTGTGCAAGTTACAGAAGCGAAAGTGAAACTTCAAGCCAACCCTGAAATAGCAGTGATGTTTAAACCATAGCTGCATCTGCCTGCTTTGTGTATGTTAAAAATTAGGATACATTACCAGTATTAATGTGCAAGTATTAGCTTGTTAGCATTCCTCTGTCACCTGAACATTGCGCTTTCTTCCTAGATATTCTGTCTGTTAATTCCACACATTTTATGAATTGCTGCAGCCATGTCTCAGAAGAACACTCTCTGATCTGCATCTATAGCACTTCATGTGAGGGCTTCATGTGGTGTATTATTGATATTAAAATTAAATTATTCATCAGAATAACAGCTTTATAGACCATTTTCTAAAAGACAATCTTTTTGCTTATTAAAAGAGATTTTTATCTTATTCACTTTCCTATTTTATCTGAGGAACCTCAAAACCTTTGAAGTGTTACAGTGCTTGATGCTACTTCCTGTTTTTAAACCCCAAACTATTAATATTATTATTACAATACGCTGAAGACATTTCAGTTTGACAGCAAAATGTGAACAGGAGATAAAAGTCAGAATTACAGCCTACATTTTCTGATCTAGATGTGAACTTGCACATGGCACCTCTGACAGACTGCCCAATTTGTAGGTGAGCAAATGTACAGGTAGAGATAGGTTTAAAGTAAAGCCTAGGCACTGCTGGAGCTGCCTCCTGGTCTCAGGTCATGGCCAGTACCTTACTGCTCTTATACCGTCAGGGTCCATCTCTACACTACCAACCGAGAGCAAGAAGGTAGTGGTGGTAACATGGAGCTCACACTTCTCAGCTTTCACATACAGATGGGTCTGCAGGAACCACTGGAGGGCTGACCTGTTGTGGTGGATATGCTCATCCAGGGAGCGGGAGAAGATGAGGATATCAACAAGGTAGACAAAGATGTAGGTGTTGAGCATCGAGGTTGTAGGCATTATGGAGATCTAGCTTTGTGAAGATGGTGGCTCCCTGGAGCAGCTCAAACATGAATGACATCAGTGGCAGGGTGTAACGGTTCTTGTTGGTGAATAAACAAGTTTTTTTTATTTAGTGTTACCAAATACTGGTCACTGAATAATTTCTTAGTCAGCTATTTGCATGGAGTTATTAACATTTTATTTATTTATTCCTCATTTTGCACTGACCAGTTGGGTTTTGATATATTTTCAATATATCTTGACACATTCTGTGCTAATTTTATGATGACCATATCTTATGACCACGATATCCTTTGTTTAAGACCAAGGGATTCTTTGTTTTGCTTGAATAAAGAATGTATCAAGCAAATACACTCTGTTGTCAGCCCACCTGTAGAAACCTCTGCCACAACCTCTCAACACCTTTGATGCCTTTTATTGCACGTATATTAGATAATGACAAAAACTGTCCTGGCTGTGTTCTTATACATAAATAATGCACACCAACTGATTAATCAGATTCGAGCCCACAGATTCAGCTGCACTGTGGTGTAAATACAAATAATATCAATTTTTAAAACTCATTTTTCACTTGATGCCTAATATATTCCATCCCTTCACAGGTGCCACTGTAGCAAGATAATCAATGTTATCCACAACAACTGTCAGTGGTTTTAATGTTGTTATGCCTAATCAGTGTTTATGTTCTGTAAAGCTGCTTTGAGACAATGTCCAGTCTTAAAAGCACTATACAAATAAATTTTAATTGAACTGAATTAAAACTATGTAATATTTGTAATAGTAATATGAAATAAAAATAGTCTAAATTTAATTTGAAAAAAAAATACAGAAAAAAAGTAAAAAAAATAAATAAATTATGAATTAATGAATTATTTCCAAAATCCAGGAAATAATTAAGTTGATTATAATGAAAAATTCTACCAAAAAGAATAGGTTACTAAACTATGCATATAAAAAAGATGTCTTACTTTCTTCATTGTTTAATAAAGACCAAGATTGAGAGAATCATTTTATAGTCATAAATATTCACCATTAATGTTTTGTGTGTGAATAAAATTTAAATAATGTGAGACTCAATATCTACTGTTAAAAAAACCTTTTATTTCAAACTAACCACTATAGCTTTTATGAACTGTATGTTACATCACTATTGTGTAATATCACTTGCAGATAGACAGCAGCAACATTAATATGTAATTATATGAAAATGTTGATCATTACTTCAATAATTGTCTCTCATGCATAAACAATCACCCTTCAAAATGTTAAACAACCACAAATTAAAATATTTACATTCCTGGTGCTAATTTTCTGTGCAGCACAAATACCTAAAGTAGATCATTTTTATGCCTCCAGCACTGTATTATAGCAGAGTAGGAATAATGATCTGTAATCCTTACTTCTGTAATCCAAAAGGATGGGGAAATTGATAACACCATAGATACACTACTTATTTGGTACACAGGATGCAAGATTCTTACACAATCTCATGAACATAAAAAAAATTAACTTTAATATAAAGAACATTTTTTCAATGTTCTCCATTCAATCCCATCTCTCCATGTATCCTAACTATCCACCTCATCTGTCCTCTTATATGAAAATGACTGAGTTATGATCATTTTGAGTCTAACATTAAACTAGTATCCAGAATCTGCTCGTCATACACTGCTGAGAGAAAATGCGCGGTTTAAAGTCAACTCATTTTCATGGTACTCAGAATGTTTTAATCTGCATTAAATATTTAGCTAACAGTCTGAAGTTACCTAGCAACAACAGTGTATGTTAACGTTAGCTCAGTCAATGTTAGGCTAACATCAACCGGTGTAGACAGAAAATATGATTATCCTGACCTGAGGTAATTTACTGAATCAACCAACTCGCATCTCCTTTCTTTCTTTTTTCCCATGATGACATTAAAGTCATCTGTTGCTGCTTCTGGCGTTTCATTGCTGATTGTGCCGCAACCGTGTTACCTGTTCAGACTCTCTGTGTCCTGCTCGGTGTTGCACCCATTTCCCAAATATCTGAATACACAGTTAGAGGATGTTCGGTTTATTAATCTCCACGTTTGAACAAAAGTTTTCTGATTGACTATGATATATAGTGTTATCAATCACAAGTAACTGATCAGCATTACTGCACTGTGCTGTTAATAATGCGAACTTTACACCAGACTACAAGAAGTGAGCCTCTTTATTGGTCACCATAATTTGAGAAGGGGGCAGGCATGTCTTTCCTTTAATTATGTCTTTATAAATTCACTGACAGTCCTTTCCAAGTATAATGCTGCATTTAAGGTGAAGTTGAAACTTGTATTTGACCTGGCCTTCCACTGATAAAATCAACAGAAAATACCTCCTTGTCAACATGGCAGTGCACACTGTGAATAGACTAAAGTACCTTTCTCTATTTTTTAATTAACTTATAGCAGTGGATTTAGATCAGTTAATATAGAGGCACAGTAGTTGGTTAAATCTTTTACACTGACCATACTAATTGCAATTTTGAGAAGATAATAATTAGCCAATTAGCTTTTTGGTAAGTTACATATTGTATGCTATTGTTGCTATACTGCAATTTCAGTACAAAATATTGCATGAATATTTGAAGTTCACTAGAGTACTAAAGTACTAGTAGCCACTCAGATCTGTAACTGTAAAAGGTGAGTGACTCAACCCTCAAGTGATACAGCTACAGAAAGTGAACCAAACATGGGGTACAAATGGCATTTCTGCTTAACTGAGCCATGAGAAGTACATTAGAGACTACAGATCCAATACAGTTTGTACACTATATTTCCAAAGATAAAAATAATCCTCTACGCATTTCTCTAAAAAGTAAACAGATAACTGTGTCAAATTAAATGAAACAATTTGTCACTTCTTACATTATTCTTGCTTTAACCAAACTATAATTTGAAGCATTTTTGTTAGAATTGCTGACACCTATTTCATTGGCAACATCTTGCACATCCACAGTGATGTTTCTCCTTAACTCTTCAAATCTCTTCTGGCGGTCTGCTATGGCTGTGCAGGCAGCTATGACCTCATCACTCTCAAAGTCCCCATAATCTTGTTGCAGCTCTGGGGGTTCATCAATATGTTTTCGGGTCTGGTCATCCTGTGCGGCTTTCTGCTTCATAGCATGTTTCTCTTCCCGTAGATGTAGCGCCCATCTCAAGTCTTCCTCCCACAGGCGGCGCTCTAATGGGTGTAGGTGCAGTGCCACCTGGAAGGAACGTACAGCCTGAAAAACACATAAATGACCAACAGGTGAAGACAAATACAGAGAAACATTTGTTAAGCTCAAGGTAACTTTATGCCCATCAAATATTTGCTTTAAGCACAATTACAATATCAAAATAAATATATAATTGTGCTCAAAAGTTTGTATACCCTAAAAGAAATTGTTAAACATTGCCATTTATTTGGAAAATATGACTGATAATGCAAAAGATTGTTTTTCTTATTTAAGGACAGTGGTCATTAATTATCACAAGGTTGTTAATGATAATTAATGTTATTAATGTGATAATGATGTTGATGCTAATGATAACTGAAATCACCCAAACACCCTGATAAAAAGTTCACATATCCTTGAACGTTTGGCCACATTATAAACACAAAGCAAGTTTTACACCGGTTAATCATTGTAATTGTAAATTGTGACAAAATATTCTTGCTTTATAAAGTTCAAATAAGGTACTTGAACTTTGTAAAACTGGAAACACTTGAAAATGCCAGTCACCACTGTTCAAATTCTGATAAGAGGTGATTTCACCCAAAAGAATTGTACCATGCAAGAAAAATCTTCAAGCAACTTTGAGAGAAATACAGGCCGCTCTGGAAAAAAGGTGTGTTGTATCAAGGAGCACAATAGGGAGGACCTTGAACACAAATGACCTGCATGGTCGAGTTACCAGGAGAAAGCCATTACTGTGCCCATGTCACAAAAAGGCCCGCTTTCAGTACCCCAGACAGCACCTAGACAACCCTCACAGCTTCTGGAGCAGTCATTTGGAATGACGAGACTAAAATTGAACTTTATAGTCACAACCATAAACACTATGTTTGGAGAAGAGTCGACAAGGCCTACAGTGAAAAGTACAACATCATCCCCACTGTAAAGCATGGTGGTGGATCTCTTATGTTTTGGGGCTGTGTGAGCTCCAGTGGCTCAGGGAAGTTAGTCAAAATCGATGGCAAGATGAATGCAGCATGTTATCAGAAAATACTGGCAGACAATCTGCATTCTACAGCACAAAAGCTGCGCATGGGATACTCTTGGATGTTCCAAAGTCACAATGATACAAAGCACAAGGCCGAATTGACCCTCCAATGGCTACAGCAAAAACGGTGAAGGTTCTGGAATGGCCATCACAGTCTCCTGACCTCAATATCTTTGAGACACTTTGAGGAGATCTCAAACGTGCAGAGAGAATAAGCACCTGAGAGAAATTAGGACCTCACATGCACAATTATTCCAAAAGACTGCATGCCATCATTGATGCTAAAGGGGGCAATACACAATATTAAAGAACTAAAGGTATGCAAACTTTTGAACAGGGTTTATTTCCTCATTTTTTTTGTCATTTTTTTGTTTGATGATTGAGCCATTCTGTTCATGACATGGACATTCAATAGCGATAATAATAAGGATTCCATATTTTGCATGGGGCTCCTAAATCCTAATTAAGATCTTAGTACACTGAGGTATTGTACAAAAAGTTGTTAACAATTGAGATGGTTCATAATTGGGTCCCTATTTAATAAAAAAAAAAAGATACAAAAAAATTCTGTGACTTGATTCACTTGGCTTTATTAGTTTGTGTGTATTTAAGGTGCATTTAGCAATGTGTTAATGTGGTAGCACTATAAATATGCAATATGCAACTGCTATTTAAATACATAATACAATTATGTATTACTTACTTAACAACTGTCATTGTTATTACAGTACATGATTCTTCTGTCAATAATAGGGCCATATGCACCTAAAATCAAGTGATTCTGCATTGCTATGGCAAGGATGTAGGATAAACTGATTTTATAAGCAGGACAAACAACTAGTGATTTCGGTTTGCATTGGTTAAAACTGTTCCAGTCCACACTGTTTAGTCAAAAGTACATGTAAACTGACTTAGGTAGGTTTGCTGAGTAGTTTCATTCCACTTTTTGGTTGTTCCGGAGCCCATATATGGCCAAGTCAGCAACAACTATTGTTGTCAGGTAAAGAAGCACTTCCAAATCCAAACATACAAGCCAATACAAGACAATTCAAAGTCATACACATGCATTTCAGTCACTGCTGTTTGTTTGCAAGTTGCTGTGATGATGAAATAGAAGAAAAGCCAGCTGAAAAACACAGAATGAGGACTCAAAATCCGACTGAGATCCAATCACCATGTGCTGAAGTTTAGACCTTTCTGCCACTATATATACAGTATATAGTCTTCAAAGTCTTCACGGTTACCCCCTCAGCAAGGGGGATGTGTGCTTTTATCCTTTGACATTGTTAACAATTGCATGGATAGCAATGCATTTATGGTAACATAAAACAGATCATAATAATGACAAAGATATGGTACTTACAAGCTCTACTTCACCAAGGTTTAGTTGGGCACGTCCTAAAGTCTGCCATGCTTCCCACCACAGAGGTTGAAGTTTGACTGCCATCTCTGCTGCCTGCACTGCAGGGAAGTCCTCCTGAAGTATGATTAGCACCTAGAGTATTACAGCACAAATAAGCTGTCTCACAAATCATTCATATTCAGTTTATACAGTTTGCAAAACTATTCACATACAGAGTATAAAAATGTTTTTAAAACATGTATATACACTGATACCCTGCTTCTCATGGTAAGAATAAGGACTTTTAAGGACACTCACTAACAATTAACACAACTGTTAATCACACAGGCAATCACACAACTGTTAATCACACAACATGAAGATAATTCATTATGCTCATACATTCATGTGGATTATAGGACTAGCTGAATAAACCCTAGCTGAGTTAGTAATACCCTGCACTGGGAGTCTGTAAAGAACACCATTGCAGTAGTCCATTTTATTGTGTGATTATAAAAAGTGTGGAATCCATCATAGCATCAAGGCTTTGAATGCGATCTGAGTTAGAGGCAATAAAACCTGAAATTGATGTGTAATGAGTTGTTTCTTCAATGAGGATAGCAATCAGCAATCAGTATGACATCAGATTTGTTACTGTTAAGCCTCAGAAAGTAAGAGGTTTAGAATTCATCCATGTATTCTGTCCTCATTTTTTTTATGGTCATGTTTTGTTTAATGATTGTGCCACTCTGCTATGCCTTTCATA
The DNA here is from genome assembly GCF_019097595.1 of Hemibagrus wyckioides. Classification (NCBI taxonomy): domain Eukaryota; kingdom Metazoa; phylum Chordata; class Actinopteri; order Siluriformes; family Bagridae; genus Hemibagrus; species Hemibagrus wyckioides. The sequence goes on along the minus strand of NC_080737.1, from coordinate 10,437,699 downwards.
TGAACTTGAGTCCTATAAGAAATAAAATGAATTTGTTTTGCCTTCTGTCATGTCAAAAAAAAAAAAAGGTACACATCTTGCAAATTCTCTCAAGGTATGCAAATTTAGTCCAGTCTTTGGCTCACATCATCACCCTGATCACTTTGAGCTAAATAAATTAAAGTAAGCTACAACCATCTCAAAAAAATTGACATTGATGAGCACTGCTAGACCTCTAAGGCAGGACATTGATGATCATATTAGGTTGTTTGGCAGATGAAACTGAAAATGACACCATGCCTCCATGGAAAATAACTTCTTGTCATACGTAAAGTTAGATCTTCAGGTGTACCTTGAAGTCTGAGCTGCCTTATATACACTATATTGCCAAAAGTATTCGCTCACCCATCCAAATAATCAGAATCAGGTGTTCCAATCACTTCCATGGCCACAGGTGCATAAAATCAAGCACCTAGGCATGCAGACTGTTTTTACAAACATTTGTGAAAGAATGGGTCGCTCTCAGGAGCTCAGTGAATTCCAGCGTGGAACTGAGATAGGATGCCACCTGTGCAACAAATCCAGTCGTGAAATTTCCTCGCTCCTAAATATTCCACAGTCAACTGTCAGCTGTATTATAAGAACGTGGAAGTGTTTGGGAACGACAGCAACTCAGCCACGAAGTGGTAGGCCACGTAAACTGACGGAGCGGGGTCAGCGGATGCTGAGGCGCATAGTGCGAAGAGGTCGCCAACTTTCTGCAGAGTCAATCGCTACAGACCTCCAAACTTCATGTGGCCTTCAGATTAGCTCAAGAACAGTGCGCAGAGAGCTTCATGGAATGGGTTTCCATGGCCGAGCAGCTGCATCCAAGCCATACATCACCAAGTGCAATGCAAAGCGTCGGATGCAGTGGTGTAAAGCACGCCGCCACTGGACTCTAGAGCAGTGGAGACGCGTTCTCTGGAGTGACAAATCGCGCTTCTCCATCTGGCAATCTGATGGACGAGTCTGGGTTTGGCGGTTGCCAGGAGAACGGTACTTGTCTGACTGCATTGTGCCAAGTGTAAAGTTTGGTGGAGGGGGGATTATGGTGTGGGGTTGTTTTTCAGGAGCTGGGCTTGGCCCCTTAGTTCCAGTGAAAGGAACTCTGAATGCTTCAGCATACCAAGACATTTTGGACAAATCCATGCTCCCAACTTTGTGGGAACAGTTTGGAGCTGGCCCCTTCCTCTTCCAACATGACTGTGCACCAGTGCACAAAGCAAGGTCTATAAAGACATGGATGACAGAGTCTGGTGTGGATGAACTTGACTGGCCTGCACAGAGTCCTGACCTCAACCCAATAGAACACCTTTGGGATGAATTAGAGCGGCGACTGAGAGCCAGGCCTTCTCGTCCAACATCAGTGTGTGACCTCACAAATGCGCTTCTGGAAAAATGGTCAAAAATTCCCATAAACACACTCCTAAACCTTGTGGACAGCCTTCCCAGAAGAGTTGAAGCTGTTATAGCTGCAAAGGGTGGACCGACGTCATATTGAACCCTATGGATTAGGAATGGGATGTCACTTAAGTTCATATGCGAGTCAAGGCAGGTGAACGAATACTTTTGGCAATATATATATCTATATCTATATCTATATATCTATATCTATATATATATATATATATATATCTATCTATATCTATATCTCTATATATATATATATATATACACACACACACACACACACACACACGTTCCCCTCACACCTCCAGCATCCTGGGTTCGAGTCTCGCTCCCGCTCACTGTGTGTGTGGAGTTTGCATGTTCTTCCCATGCTTGGTGGGTTTCCTCCGGGTGCTCCATTTTCCTCCCACAGTCCAAAGACATGCTATTAGGTTGATTGGAATCTCTAAATTGCCCGTAGTGTGTGATTGCATGAGTGAATGAGTGTGTGCGTGTGCCCTGTGATGGGTTGGCACTACATCCAGGGTATATCCTGCCTTGATGCCCGATGACACCTGAGATAGGCAAAGGCTCCCTGTGAAGTCTTTTAGCAGCAGATCCATTAAGTCCTCCAAGTTGCGAGGTGTGGCCTCCATGGATCGGACTTGTTTGTTCAGCACATCTCACAGATGCTCTATTGGATTGAGATCTGGGAAATTTGGAGGCCTAGTCAACATCTCAAACATCTCGTTGTTGTACTCATCAAACCATTCCTGAACCCTTTTTGCTTTGTGGGAGGGCACATTATCCTGTTGAAAGAGCCATCAGGGAATACCGTTTCCATGAAAGAGTGTACATGGTCGGCAACAATGCTTAGGTAGGTGGTACATGACAAAGTAACATCCACATGGATGTCAGGACCCAAGGTTTCCCAGCAGAACATTGCCCAAAGCATGACCCTGCCTCCACTGGCTTGCCTTATTCCCATAGTGCATCCTGGTGCCATGTGTTCACCAGGTAAGCCACGCACACACACCTGGCCATCCACATGATGTAAAAGAAAATGATTCATCAGACCAGACCACCTTCTTCCATTGCTCCGTGGTCCAGTTCTGATGCTCATGTGCTTATTGTTGGTGCTTTCGGTGGTGCACAGGGGTCAGCATGGGCACCCTGACTGGTCTGCAGCTATGCAGCCCCATACACAACAAACTGTGATGCACGGTGTATTCTGACACCTTTCTATCAGAACCAGCATTAACTTCTCAGGAATTTGAGCAACAGTGGCAACAGTAACTAGTGCATCAATGAGCCTTGGCCACCCATGACCCTGTCGCCGGTTCACCACTGTTCCTTCCATGGACCACTGCAGACTGGGAACACCCCACAAGAGCTGCAGTTTTAGGGATGCTCTGATCCAGTCGTCTAGCCATCACAATTTGGCCCTTGTCAAACTCGCTCAAATAATTACGCTTGCCCATTTTTCCTGTTTCTAACACATCAACATTGAGGACAAAATGTTCACTTGCTGCCTAATATATCGCACCCACTAACAGGTGCCATGATGAGGAGATAATCAGTGTTATTCACTTAACCCGTCAGTGCTCATAATGTTATGGTTGATCGGTGTAATAAACTTTAATACTGAAAGTATGTGTTTGGAACTGACCATACCTGTGATTTCATCTCATAAAGGGCAGCTGCTTCTGGAGTCAACTGAATGGCCTCATCCCATTTCCTCACCGCTTCCCAGTGTCTAAAGGAAACCACATAACATTAACCAGACAAATGATAATCAGCTCTAAACTAGGACACGTGTATTAGTCAAGACAATTGCCAATGTTTTTCAATGCTGTGTGTGCCTGACAGATACTGTGTTGTATACTGTAAATACTAATACATACTGATGTTTAAGGGTTTAAATAGCAGTTTATTATTAAAAGCACTGCTAATTTAAGTGTTATTCACTTTTATATTAAGATAGCATTATTATTATCATTATTATTAAAAATAATTAGCATCTCTTAAACACCCTGTATATACTCCACCATTCGAGCCCTCACAGCAAGGCAAATGAGTGACAAATTGGTGGCGTAATCAAAAAGCCAATGCTGATGCTAAAACTCACACATGGGAGTGCCATTCCTCTCAATTTCACATTTCTTACAGGTTTGAAGCACCAACTGAGAAACCTGAAAGAGCTCTGCTTATAGGAGACTCTATTTTAAGGCTTTGGCTACCTATATACCAGGAACCAGTGCACCAGAAATAGCAGGTAATCTTAGGGTGTTAGGCAGGCATAGGTTTTTGAAAGTAGTTTTTCATGTATGAGCTAATGATACATGCCTTCAACAGTCAGAGGTTACTCAGAGTAATACTGTAGAAGTTTGTAAATTTTAATCTAGCCCCGAACATTTTATCCCGAATTTTGCCACCGGAGTGTAGAGGAATTAAGTAAATGTTGATCGTTTTAGTTGAGCACTGCTGTTTACTGTACACGATTTTGACTGACATCTCTCTCCATGCACACACACACACCAAAATACCACGAGAGTGTATTTTAATGTCATACACCTATCGGTCTGCGCAGCACCTCTTTCACACCACATGACTAAAATACCTTTACAGCCCTTGAGCACGACAGCAATAAAAAAAAACTGTCAGAACACACAACGTTATTATTGAGATAATAGCCTAACTTTTAAATTGAGCACTCTTCCAGGAATGTTGTCTGGTCCAGCAGCTTAGCGAGTGTTAACTCTGCCTAGAGTGGTGAGACAGAGCACCTGGTCCTCTGGAGAAGGGATGGTCTTCCTCGCTGTCATGTCGTTTCATGCCTCAAACCGAGCGTAGAAGCTGTTCAGTGCATCTGGAAGGGAGGCATCATGGTCACAAGCAGGTGGAGCTGGCCTGTAGTTGGTGATGGACTGGATGCCTTGCCACATGCGCCGAGTGTCACCGCTGTTCTGGAAGTGGCCATGGATTCTCTGGGAGTGTGCATGCTTTGCCTTTCTGATGGCTCGAGAGTGTTTGGCCTGTGCTGTTCTTAGGGCGTCCTTGTCTCCAGCTCTGAAGGCAGAGTCTCTGGATTTTAGCAGTGCACATACACTATATTGCCAAAGGTATTCGCTCACCCATCCAAATAATCAGAATCAGGTGTTCCAATCACTTCCATGGCCACAGGTGTATAAAATCAAGCACCTAGGCATGCAGACTGTTTTTACAAACATTTGTGAAAGAATGGGTCGCTCTCAGGAGCTCAGTGAATTCCAGCGTGGAACTGTGATAGGATGCCACCTGTGCAACAAATCCAGTCGTGAAATTTCCTCGCTCCTAAATATTCCACAGTCAACTGTCAGCTGTATTATAAGAACGTGGAAGTGTTTGGGAACGACAGCAACTCAGCCACGAAGTGGTAGGCCACGTAAACTGATGGAGCGGGGTCAGCGGATGCTGAGGCGCATAGTGCGAAGAGGTCGCCAACTTTCTGCAGAGTCAATCGCTACAGACCTCCAAACTTCATGTGGCCTTCAGATTAGCTCAAGAACAGTGCGCAGAGAGCTTCATGGAATGGGTTTCCATGGCCGAGCAGCTGCATCCAAGCCATACATCACCAAGTGCAATGCAAAGCGCCGGATGCAGTGGTGTAAAGCACGCCGCCACTGGACTCTAGAGCAGTGGAGACGCGTTCTCTGGAGTGACGAATCGTGCTTCTCCATCTGGCAATCTGATGGACGAGTCTGGGTTTGGCGGTTGCCAGGAGAACGGTACTTGTCTGACTGCATTGTGCCAAGTGTAAAGTTTGGTGGAGGGGGGATTATGGTGTGGGGTTGTTTTTCAGGAGCTGGGCTTGGCCCCTTAGTTCCAGTGAAAGGAGCTCTGAATGCTTCAGCATACCAAGACATTTTGGACAATTCCATGCTCCCAACTTTGTGGGAACAGTTTGGAGCTGGCCCCTTCCTCTTCCAACATGACTGTGCACCAGTGCACAAAGCAAGGTCCATATAGATATGGATGACAGAGTCTGGTGTGGATGAACTTGACTGGCCTGCACAGAGTCCTGACCTCAACCCGATAGAACACCTTTGGGATGAATTAGAGTGGAGGCTGAGAGCCAGGCCTTCTCGTCCAACATGAGTGTGTGACCTCACAAATGCGCTTCTGGAAGAATGGTGAAAAATTCCCATAAACACACTCCTAAACCTTGTGGACAGCCTTCCCAGAAGAGTTGAAGCTGTTATAGCTGCAAAGGGTGGACCGACGTCATATTGAACCCTATGGATTAGGAATGGGATGTCACTTAAGTTCATATGCGAGTCAAGGCAGGTAAGTGAATACTTTTGGCAATATAGTGTACCTTTGCGGTCATCCACGGTTTCTGGTTTGATCGTGTGGTGATGGGCTTGGAGATGGTCACGTCATCAATGCACTTTCCGATGTAGCTGGTGGCATGTATTCCTCCAAGTCTGTGGTATCGCCGTTGGTCGCAGCCTCCCTGAACATGTCCAAGTCAGTGTACTCAAAACAGTCCTGAAGATCAGAGATGGCTTCTGCTGGCCAGGTTTTAACCTGTTTCAGAACCGGTTTGGTGCGTCTGACGAGTGGTCTGTATGCTGGAATCAACAGATGTGGTCTGGGTAGCCGAGGTGGGGGCGGGGTTGCGCACGATACGCGCCGGGAATATTCTGTGTTTCTATACTTCTGTAAAGTTGCTTCGAGGCAATGTCCATTGACAATGTCCAATAAATTGAAGTAAACTGAAATGAATTGACTTCTGTGGTCAGACAAGTCCAAGTTTCAGCTTGTTTTCAGGAAAAATGGACATCACATTCTATCTGAAAGATGATAAAGATTATGACCCATACTAGTCAAGTCTGTTATGAATGAAATGTGCAAAAGTCTGTGACGGTATGGGGGTGCATTAGTGCCCACTGCATGGTATACTGGAAGTTGTGAGAGACATATTCTGCCATCAAGACAACATCTTTTCCCAAGAACTCCATGCCTATTTCAGCAGGTCATCAGTGCCAGGCTTCATTCTGCACAAGTTACAACAGTGTGCTTTTGTAGGCATAGAGTGCTGCCTGGACTGGCCTGCATGCAGTTCAGATCTGTCTCCTTTTGAAAACGTATGACCACTGTTAACCAGCTAAAGCCTTGCATGCCAGAAAAGTGGGCAAAAATTCCACTTGTAAAACTGCAACAATTAGAATTAAGTTTGTCAGTGAAAACACTGAAAATGTTTTTTAGTCCTTTTGTCTGTTAAATAATGATCCAAGTGAATTAACAAATTACAGATTTTATTTTTTCCTGCATTTTTTGCAGTGTTCTGGAAACAGGATTTGTAGATATCATAATGTTTATATACTGTATAATATTCATTTATTTACAATACATATTGTGTGTCTGTGTGTGTGCCAGGCATCCTCAGAGGAAAAGGTTGAGAACCACTGCAATAGAGCATTTAGAAAATGCTGAAACAAGTCTGATCTGCAGCAGCTCAAACTCAAGTTACAGAACTTAAAGGATCTGCTGCTAACTTCTTGGAGTCAGATAGCACAGGCCACCTTCAGAAGTATTGTAGAATCCATACCTCATAGATTGGATCTGTTTTGGTGGCACAAGGGGGGCCTATAAAATATTAGTTTAGTAGTAGTAATATTTAGGCTCCTTGCCCTGTTAGACTGACTGTTTAAACCCTGAGTTTCATTTGTGAAGGATAACCAGCACAAAGACCATTGACCACCACAAAGAACATCTATAGGAAAAAGGCAAGTCATTCTGACACTGAGAAAAGAGATAAAATTCGATAAGTGCTATTGCGCATGCATCAAACATGTTGGCTAAGAAAAAAACAGCAGATGTTATGACGCCCAGTGAGAGAGATGTAAAACCCCAAAACAAGTCAGAGGTATCACAATCCACCATTCAAAAAAGACTGAGAGCAGAAAGTTAAAGACCATACCACCAGATGCACCCACTCATCAGCAATAAAAAAAAAAAAAAAAAAAAACAGAAGTTCAGATTAGAACTTGCACAGAAATACAAAAATGAGCCTCAAAAGCTCTGGAATAAAGATTCATTCCAGTAGAATGAATTCAGAAGTCTACAAGAATCCTATCTGCCAATGCATCTGATCTAATTGGGAGATCATGCATGACCCAAGACACAACAAAAGATTTTATCAGGGGGAAACAAATAAAAGGCTTTAGACAGAATCACAAATTAAGAATGTTAAAGTTTGGTGATGTCATCGGCTCACCAGCTTGATACAGTTATTACAAGCAAAGTATATGCAACCAAATATTAAGTGTTAAGTACTTTAATACTCTCTGTGGTAGCAGGAGTGGGGTTGAACACCAGTTTGTGAATGGAGGGCGAAACCAAGGGAAATGAGGGGTAAGGATCACATATGACTGTTCTTTGTTCCAATGAGCTGCAGAGGGGATAAAATAAGGAGAGATAAGAGCCGAGAGAGAGAGAGATGAACACATGGAGCTGTGTGTGTGTATGAAATGTGCATGCTGAAAAGCTAACAGATAAAGATTAAGGTAGATCAAGAGGTGATCTCAAAGCTTGCATCTAGTCTCCTCTGTCTTCAAACCCTCTCAAAACACACTACACTATCTGTTCCTATACATCTGCTCACCTACAAATTGGGTGGTTTTCCATCAAATGAGCCATGTTCTAAGTTGCTTAACACATCTTGATTCTGATCTATTGTCTCATATTCATCTTTTGATCTCAAACTCAAATATCTTCAATGCACAGCAAAATGTCCTTGCTGTTCAAAACGTTGTACTGTACACTTATATATATGTAAACATATTTTATTTTTAAATCTTCATTTATATTCCATTAACAATTTTCAGATTTCAGCTTTAGCATGGGAGACCATTCTTAGCAGAGCTGAGATATTTTAATGACAACATAAACTGAAATTATAGCGTTAACTTATGCTAGCATTGATATAGAAGAGAATAGACACCAAAAATTGAAAAGGTGAGCTTCAGTTCCTAACCATACATAGAGGTTAGGTGTACAAACATGGTGTATGACAAGGTTTACAGTATTAAAAAAACAAAAGCAGTGATCACTGATGCACTAAAACACTGGCAACTTTATCCCCTATGCCAGGTTAGTGTTAGAATATGACATACCATCCAACCATCTGTGATTCTGTGGTTGTGACTTAACATTGATTGGCCTGTAGAAGAGGCTCCAAAACTTCTATAAAATTAAAATTAGCAGTGGTCGATATATTTGTAAAAACTTGAATTTAATCTATATTTATACATCCTGAAAAATAGCTAAAATTTCATTTCATATTAGGTTAACCAAACTTTTGTTAATTAACACAACACAAGCAGTTGCATTACATTAACATACCTGCTTTGCTCGGCCAACTGTGCTCCCTCATCCTTTAGTCCCTTGCTCTTGGCTGCACAGTCTTCCAGCAGTACCTCACGTCTGCGCTTGATTGCATGCAGCCAATCAACTCCTTCTAATTCCACATGATCTTCCACCTTTGTTGATTGAGCCTCAAACTGTTGCACTGCTGCCTTAGAAACCTTTTCCCCGATTTTTCTATTCCAGCTAAATGAAGCCATCCTGTTCAAGACAACAAGGACAACATCTTAAGTGGAAAAACAAGTATCATGACAACAGATGAATCAAGGTTTAAATTGTTTCTTAGTTCTGGACAAAGAGGAAAACATTCAGAGGGCTACAACTGTTATTCTGAACAATGGCATGGATTCTTATAGAGCTGTTATAATCTGTTGAATCTGTTGATAAAGCCTGCAAAAGATATATCACCCAGTCTCATCACAACTTTTCACCTCAAGACTTATTAAAAGCAGAGCACCACAAATATGCACAATGCACAGGATTCCAGCAAGCTCATCTGTGTGTGCCACTTTTTTTTTTTTACCTACAATCTCCTATAATCTATAGTTAACTATGAGTATAAATAAACTATAGATTAACAAGTATAAATTAAGACTTACATGCTGTAGAAAAATGGGATGAATTCAGTTTCTTAATGAGAATTATTTCATTATATCTCATTATATTTCATTTCATCTCATTATAACATTATTTATTTATTAGAACATTGTTGGTCAATAATTTCAATCTTGTTACATTGGCAACTGTCAAGGAGAGAGCTATATTAGGAATACATTAAGTGAACAAATTGTTCTTGAAGTTGGAAGCAAGAAAAATGGGCAGGATCTGAACGACCTCGACAGGGGCCAAATTGTGATGGCAAGAGAACTGGGTAACCTTGGGTACTCAGAGTTGTTTTTGTGGTTTTAATGTTATGGCTGATGGGTGTAGGTCTCTTGTCATTATGTACATTATGTAGTTGCAGGGAGCATAAGAGTATGGATAAATATTTAACAAGAAAACACCAAACTCTTCTCACATATGAGAAAAGGTTCACTTTCACACACACACATACAAACAAAAAGGTTATTCAACATAAAAAATATATTAGATTATTTTAATCACTTAACCATTTTTCATAAAAATGAACTGGCTATAGAGGCAGCTTTTAGATCATGTAATAAACATAGAAAACTAACTGTTAACTGTATGTTTTTATTACCGTTTTGTTTTTTAATAAATCCAAGTGAAAAATTACACTACTGTAAAATGCTTGTCGTAGTTAAACATCTGGTGCTTCACACACTGTAGTTGGAAATAACTAAAGTTTTTTTTCTAAACACAACACAGCATTTTATACAATAGGCTAGAGCGGTGAAGATTTATAGTTACAGAACGGTATAAATACACAGTCAATCCTGTGATGTTCCTCACTTCACTGAAGTGATTTTACTCTTCTGGTCATGTAGGTGCGTAGAAAAACAAACAAAGAAATAAAGGACTATTCTTCTATTAAGTTACAATTTAACAATGTGTTGTGCAATATTGGCCATATTTAAGGTCAACAACACAAATGAACACATCTTTATACCTAGTGACTATGGAGCTGTTGAATTCCTAAAATCCTTTCAAACATTACTGCAGTTTATTCATGTAAAGGACACTTAAATTTTGATAAACAAATGATACACACCGGATATTTCTTGTGGATTATTTGACCTCTTCGGCTCATGTAAATGCGCAACAACTGTTACAATGTGCAACATTCCCAAATAGCCCAAGGTCAGTAGTGCATTTTGACTAATATCTGTACACACTTTGGTTACAGAACTATTAACAGTTTCCTAGTGCAGCGCTTTATATCGGCGGAAATATTGAAGAAAAAATAAAAGTACCTAATGGTGTGTACCTAAAGGAACTTTCACCTCTACAGCTAAAAAAAAGTATTTAAAAGTACAATAGCCATCTACTAATGAGTAAGGTGTTCATTTTTTATATTAACCTGGTGTCTGGAGCCACACTTATTGCCAGTAGCTTAACGCTGATACCTAAAGCCAGCATTGCGTCTGTTATCTGCTTTTGCAGGAATTCCTAGCCATTACTACATAGACATGAACCCGGAAGTATTATTGCAGAAAAAAGAACGAACCTACCTGAAAGCTTCTATTCTAATTTTATTCAGATGTTTACAGTGTTCCAGTTGCTGAAATAGAATTTCTTGTGGAGAATTTTACTCCCCTGGTAAAATCTGCATCACGAAGGTGGCTATCTATTTAGCTAGTATCTGACTCTACATGGCTAACCTGCTACTGACACAGGCTACAGTGAGTCTGTATAAAGACCGCCTCTAGGGAAGGTTTTTTTATTCTAAGGGCCTAGGATGTCACTGATCACATGATTTTGGCAGAACGAATCAGTTACAGATCCACTGTTCAGAAGCACATACTTGTGTTTTGTTTTTTTGTTTTTGTTCTTTGTGTTTTGACATTTTGCTGCTGCGCTTTAAGATCATGATAAACAGCACTGTTTTTAGATGTTACTGATATTTTATTAGCCTTCAGAATGGACAACGTCATATTTAATGAGCTATACGGGGTAACCCAGAGTGCATATGCTCTGAAAGTAGCTGAGGACTGCTGGGAATATTTATTAAAAGGGTTTTTGGGTGGGCAGTAAAAGATTTGGTAATCCAAGGTGGGCTATTGAACGGAAACATATGAATCTGACAGTGGAGCAGGAGACCATGGCCTCACCATGGCTAATTCTACAGCCTACAGTAGATCTGGATACAGTGACAAAAACAAAAAAAGATCAGTTGATAGATACAGATTATCAAAGGTGGACGAAGTACACAACTTCCTTACTTGAGTGAAAGTACAAATACTACTGGTCAAACATTACTCCATTACAAGTAAAAGTTGTAAAGACAGATTTTTACTTAAATAAAAGTACAGAAGTACTTGTTTTTAAAAGTACTTAAGTATCAAAAGTAAATGTCAACACATTGTTTTATTATTGTTGCACTGTTGTATGCAATACTTTCTGAGGAATTAAGACCTTTTAGAATGTTACAAAATATATAGAAATTAAACAACTGAATTGACAAGACAGGTATAATCATTTATTTTTAATTTAACACTCCTACCACCCCCAACAAAAAGTACCAGTACATCTCAAGAATTAGAATATCATGAAAAAGGTCAATATTTTTTGTCACTCAGTTCAGAAAGTGAACCCATATATTATATAGATTCCTCACACATAGTGAAATATTTCAAGCCTTTATTTCTTGAAATTGTGATGATTATGGCTTACAGATAAGGAAAACCCAAAATTCTGTGTCTCAGAAAATTAGAATATTACATAAGATCAATAAAAAAAAGGATATTTCAAAGAGAAATGTCAGACTTCTGAAAAGTATGTTCGTTTCTACGCACTCAATACTTGGTTGGGCCTCCTTTTGCATCATTGCGGCATGGCATGGAGGCAATCAGCCTGTGGCACTGCTCAGGTGTAATGGAAGCCCAGGTTGCTTTGATAGCGGCCTTCAGGTCATCTGCATTGTTGGGTCTGGTGTCTCTCATCTTCCTCTTGACAATACCCCATAGACTCTATGGGGTTCAGGTCAGGCGAATTTGCTGGCCAATCAAGCACAGTAACACCATGGTCATTAAACCAGCTTATGGTACCTTTAGCAGTGTGGGCAGGTGCCAAGTCCTGCTGGAAAATGAACTCAGCATCTCCATAAAGCTTCTCAGCAGAAGGAAGCATGAAGTGCTCTAAGATTTCCTGGTAGATGGCTGCATTGACTGTGGACTTCAGAAAACACAGTGGACCAACACCAGCAGATAACATAGCAGCCCAAATCATCACTGACTGTGGACACTTCACACTGGACTTCAAGCAACATGGATTTTGTGCTTCTCCACTCTTACTCCAGACTCTGGGACCTTGATTTCCAAATGAAATGCAAAACTTACTTTCATCTGAAAAGAGGACTTTGGACCACTGAGCAACAGTCCAGTTCTTTTTCTCCACAGCCCAGGTAAGATGCTTCTGACGTTGTCTCTGGTACAGGAGTGGCTTGACACGAGGAATGCGACATTTGTAGGCCATGTCTAGGATTCGTCTTAAGCTCCCCCAAATTCTTGAATGGATTTTGCATTTTGAATGACAATCCTCTCAAGGCTGCGGTTATCCCTTTTGCTGTTGCACCTTCTCCTACCACACTTTTTCCTTCCACTCAACTTTCTATGAATATGCTTGGATACAGCACTCTGTGAACAACCAGCTTCTTTAGCAATGACCTTTTGTGGCTTACCCTCCTTGTGGAGGGTGTCATTGACTGTCTTCTGGACAACTGTCGAGTCAGCAGTCTTCCCCATGATTGTGTAGCCTACTGACCCAGACTGAGAGACCATTTAAAAGCTCAGGAAACCTTTGCAGGTGTTTTGAGGTAATTAGCTGATTAGGGTGCGACACCATGACTTTCCAATATTGAACTTCTAATTCTCTGAGACACAGAATTTTGGGTTTTCCTTATCTGTAAGCCATAATCATCATAATCATCACAATTTCAAGAAATAAATGCTTGAAATATTTCACTCTATGTGTAATGAATCTATATAATATATGGGTTTCACTTTCTGAACTGAGTGACAAAAAATATTGACTTTTTTCATTATATTCTAAATTTTGAGATGTACCTGTGTGTACATCTATGTGTATCCACTCATGCACATTTCAATCAAATGGTCTGTAAATGAAGACTGGTCAGAAAAAAAATCTAACCTGCTTTAAAACCCAGCTACACAACTGTAGCTGTACAACCACCCAACAGCAACACTGCTTTAAGAAAGTTATATATATTTCCACAATTAATTTACACCGTTTTCATATGCATTTACACCATTGTCCAGGATCCTTCCTCCTGTGTGCAATGCGTTGTGGGCAATATTATCCATTAGAGTGTGCATTGTTCTGCACTTTGAATTTCTACTGGAAGTAGTAGACCATCCAGGAATTTTTGGAATACTCTTTTCAGTATACTACGATTTGGGGCATACTAATTCTATTTTTGAATACCATTTAGGACACATCGTATGAGAATTTGGACACAGCATACGTTTTTGTGTGTTAACTAACATCATTACCAATGCGTTGGTGGTGTATAACATGGTGAAAAAAAAATCATCCTATGATAAATGTAACTACTTTCTACTCAATGACATTGACAGAAATGTAGTGGAGTAAAAAGTAGAGTATTTGTCTTTCAAATGTAGTGAAGTTAAAGTAAAAAGTATCCAGAAAAAATAATACTCAAGTAAAGTACAGATACTCAAAAAGTGTACTTAAGTATAGTAATCAAGTAAATGTACTTCTTTACTGTCCACCTCTGCAGATTATACAGGATTTCTGGTTAACGCATACATAAAGAATGGACTTAATTTAATTAAATGAAATTAATTTATATAGCACTTTTAACAATGGACATTGTCTCACAGCAGCTTTACAGGAGTATAGAAACGGAATACAAATCATAAAGTTTAAAATGTACAATTTTTTTAGAAATATATACTAATGAACTCAAAGGGAAAAAAAGATAGAAAAGGGTCTGTCTATTCAGTCATCTAACAATGGTTGGAAAAGGTCAGACGAGATAGTTATATGCTAGGCTCTCAGTTCATCAGCACTCAGCAACTTGGTGTTACTAAATAATGAACAGGAGTATAACAGGAGTAATGACTGAGAGCCAGTCACTTTTAAAGAATTTACAAACAATGGGAATAATAATCAATTTCTCAATGAAATGCCAGGCAAACTGGCAAAATCTGTTGTATAGAGAACAGAGATAATAGTATAACTGGGTGAGGGGAAAGCAATATCTATTATCTGATCGGTGATTTTGGAGAAATGGCAGATATAATGGCAAAATGCATGACATGTTTCAAGATACATGAATCAGTATGAGAGATAGTACAATATGAAGAGTGGAACAGGAAAGAGAAATTTCTTCTCAAAGGATTAAGCATGGCACATGCTAGACATAAGTCATCTACACCTGATACATACACACAATTGGCTTTATTGTATTTATATCAATAATGTGGTCAAGTACAGAACATGAAAAGTCAATTACATTGTTTAACAGTTCAGAGAATGGAAATAAAAAAAGAACAATAATAATAACAGGAGTAGAAATTTTTATTGTTTTCTTGTAAGTTTTATGAGTTTCTTGTTTTGTGTTCTCATGTTTGAAAGGGTTTCAAAGTATATCTTGAATTGATGTGTTACATTCAGGTACATTTAGCACATACTGTCTGGATATATTTTAGAAAGTTAGAAAGTTATTTCTTTTAATTTTACAGAAAATATATTTATAAGGTAATGATAAATTGTGCCATAGGTTGTGCCATGATAATGTTGAGGTTTCAGCCATTTTGATTTACATGGGTGATTTGATCTGACATTAATGGAATATAAAAGACCATTAAAAATGAAAGTTGGGAATTTTGTACAGTTGTATTCGTGATATCTACTCTCTGCTAACTGAGAATTTTGTTATGGCTAGTATGCCACTGAGGGATATCTTTGATTACATTTTCATTTACAAAATAATAATATTTTCAAATACATTTGAGGTAAGTGTAATTGCCCATTCTTGTGATTAAGCTGGTTTACAATTAATATGTTATGCTGGAAACATTCTTCCTATACAATGACTTCTTGTTGTAAATTATATTACCATTGTTCCAGACAAAACACCTATTGGGAGAGAAATGGTGCTTGTACAAGAGTGACAAGGAAAGTAAAATAGTTTTTAATACAATTCATTTTTAACATTTGGTTACAAAGATAAGATCCTGTGTTATAATTTACTGAAGATGTCTTAATTGTGTGTTTCTTGCTCCAAATAACATTAAAAAGTATTTTAACACAGATAGTCTACAGTATGTGATGCATGCAGGCTTGTAGATACAATGGAACATGCCATTACAGATATAAAAGTACAGTAAAGAAAGATGCTATTTCAATTATTATTATTATTATTATTATTATTATTATTTAATTAAATACTATTTTCCATTTTAGACTCACAAGCAAGCAGTTTTTTGCAACTGATAGGTGGCGATATGCACAACTGTTATACAAAACGCCTGAAGGAGGGGAAGAAGAAGCAGAAGCAGAAGCCGAAGCGGGAGGAGGAGGAGGAGGTGATGATGATGATGATGATGATGATGATGATGATGATGATGATGGTGACGATAACGATAACGATAACAGCATGAAATAAAAAAAAGGCATAAGGAAGAATAGGAGGACTTTGTGGATTTAGCTGTGGAACCCGAAATATTCCGACAGATTGTCGGTGGGTAAGACAAGGATGCTAACAGCTAATAGTCTGCTAGTGCTTTATCTGAAGCTCGAGTGTTTTGTAGCGCCTCTCTTCACTTAGGCCTCAAACTCAGTCAAGGCTCCAGCTTGTGTGTGCTGTAGTCAAAACTAGGCTGCTTTAAAAAGAAAAAACGTTACCGAGACTAATAGTTTGAAGCGAGAAGACTTTTATGCGTAACTAAACAAATGACAATAGTTTTGAAAGAGCTTTGTACTTTTAACTTTTATTTATTATTAATTAGTCACTTTTTTTTTTAGCCATGTAGCTGTTCAAGCTACTGACAAGGACAACTGTGAAAAGGTAGTTTTCTCTACTTCTGGGCAAGGAAACGCTGGCTGAGGTTTTTTTTTTTCTGTTAAGTGTGTTATGTAGCTGGTAATATCAAATTGTCTATATAATCTCTTGCTAACCTTTTCAGCAAGCTAGCTAAGCTAATGCCTAGCAATATTCAAGACTTAAAGTTAACTAAACAAAAAGAACTCACCCTGTTGTAAAAAAAAAAAAAAAAAAAAAAGCTAGTTTAACTCGATGGGCAGTAGGTTGACTTCATTCCCTAAATGTTCGCATTTGACATTAATTTTCATTAAACTCTGGCCTGACATCGCCGGCAGGTGAACAGTGATCCTTTACAGTATACACTTCAGAAATCCTGAGACAGCTGAGAGAGCTTGAACCTTCACACATTTACACATTGTAAGACCATGAAATCGCTTATCATACTTTTCATTTGGCCTCTAACGTGGAGGAGTTGGACAAAGTAATGTGCTGAAATACACTACCAGTCAAAAGTTTGGACACATCTTCTAATTCCATGGTCTTTCCTGATGTTTATTTCTTTCTACATTGTAAAACAATGCTGAAGGCGGCCGAAATACACAATAATGTCCTTTGAACAGTTGATATTGAGATATGTCTGCTACTGATGCTCTGTAAAGCCTTCATAACAGCTCTATTTCTGAGGCTGGTAACTCTAAATGAACTTCTCCTCTACAGCAGAGGTAAGTTTTGGTCTTGCTTTACTGGGATGGTCTTCATGTGAGCCAGTTTCCTCATGGTGCTTGATGGGTTTTGCAAATGCACTTGACAATACTGTTCTTGCAAGAACTATTCCAGAACACCTGACCTTCGTGTCTTAAAATAATTGTCATTAGATATGGATTACTTAAGTCCATGTGTGTTATTTCATAGTTTTGGAATCTCCAGTATTGTTCTAGAATGTAGAAAATAAATCTCTAAACAAAAAACATTAAATTAAAAGGTGTGTCCAAAATTTTGACTGGTATGTAATATCTCTTTATTAATAAAGTATTGGTCCACCATTTGCTTTTGATACAGCTTCCAACTTTACTGGAGTAGATTCATACAACTTATGAATATCTTCTAGTGGAATTTTGTTCCCTTCATCTAGCAGAATATCTTGTAGTTGCTTCAGAGAGGTTGGAGCAGGGAAACTCCTAAATTTCCCACTTTGGTCTAATGATCTTCAAGTCAGGTGATTGAGTTGGCCTGGGCAGATTTTAAAGTTCTTACTAGGTCTCCTCAAACCAAGATTGAACTGTTTTGGCTGTGTGTTTTGGCACCTTAAAATCTTGAAAAATTGCATCATTGTTGGAAACAACATTGGGACCATAGGATGCACCTGATCACTTAGAATTTTTGCTGGCAGTAACAAGATCATGTAGGCTAATGATGGGACCTGCAGAATGCCAAGATATGGTCAACCAAATCTTCACACATCCACCCTCGTGTTTGACGGTCCAAGTTTTAAGCTTCCTTGGGGTTTTTTCCATATATAAATTCCACCTGCTGATGGGAATAATGTAATGATGATTCATCAGGCCTGTTTCCAGTCTTTAGCTGTCCAGGTTTTATGATCATGACCCCATCGTTTTTGCATTTTTGTGTTGGGTCTGTGATTAATGGTTTAGCATTTGCAACTCTTCCATGGATGTTGGCTTTGTGAAGTTCTCTGCCGACTGTTTTTGTGGAAACAGGGTCTATAAAGTGGATCTTAAGTTCTGCTCTCACTTTTGCTGCAGTAGTTCTGTGTTGTTTGGACACAATCTTTCCTAGTGTTTCATGGTCCCTATCATTACATTTGGATTTTTGTCCACTGTTCTTCATTGCCTATAAAGCACTGCCATACTTATGCACGTATATGCAGTCATAATCGTGGAGACTAGGGATGCAACAATACAGTTAACCCACGGTTCGCGGTTTTTAACCACGGTGTTCGGCTCGGATGGCTTGGCAAATTAGTGTTTTTTTTTTTCATTATTCTTTGTTTAGGTGACAGGAACAGTAAGATGTTAAGAAGAAAAAAATGGTTTTAGTTGCAATTCTCTTTATTTTACTTAAATGCAGAAATCAACTTGTACACATTCATAGTGTACTGAAAATAGTGAGATGTATAAATTAGCGCTTGTATGACTTTATTACAGGGGATGGGTTTGGAGGACGGCGCTCTTTTTTCAAATTCAAATTTTATTTGTCACATACGAAATCATACACAGTACGACATGTAGTGGAATGCTTTTTTACGACTGTCTTACATGAAAGAGGAAAGAGTAAAAAAGAAAATGTGTAACAGAAAAATGTGTAAAAGAAAATGTGTAACAAATATAAAAGTGTAAAAATATAAAAGGTATAAAAGCAAAAACCAAAAAGTGTGTGTGTATATATATATATATATATATATATATATATATATATATATATATATATATATATATATATAATATATATCTATATATATAACAACATAGTATATGTATAGTATATGTGAAAAATAAAACAATATAAATAAATGTGTAGACTCTATAATGTACAGAAGATACAGTATATGAATATATGTAGATAAAAAGGTCTGCTAAAGTCAACATTGAAATGGTGTTGCAAAAGAGTATAGTATGTACAGTGTGCATATGTAAAATAAATATATAAATATATTGTAGAAGTGTATATGAGGCAAAATATAATGTCCAGTTTAACAGGGAGTAAAGTGACCGTGCAGTGCACACACAAAGATGTACAGAGAAGATGTACAGTGAGTGTTATTGTGTGTACAGAGTAGTGCAATATTAGCATGTGCAACAATCAGCTGAGGTAGAATGTTATGTTGTGTGGGGGTAAGACTAGAGAGTCCAGATCCTAGGTGTACTGGTTGAGGGCCCAAATGGCCTGTGGGAAGAAGCTCCTCCTCATTCTCTCTGTGTTCGCCTTCAAGGAACGGAAACGTTTCCCTGACCTCAACAGAGAGAAGAGTCCATTGTTGGGATGGCTGAGGTCCTTCATAATCTTGCTGGCTTTGGTCCAGCACCGCTTGCTGTATATGGTGTCCAGGTCAGGAAGCTTGGTGCGGATGGTACGCTCGGCTGATCGCACCACCCTCTGGAGAGCTTGCCTGTCCTGTTTGGTGCTGTTCCCAAACCAGGCAGTGATACTTCCTGTCAGGATGCTCTCAGTGGTGCAGTTGTAGAATGTCTTTAGCACCTTTGAGGGCAGTTTAAAGTCCTTCAGGCGTCTGAGATGATAAAGACGCTGCCGGGCCTTCTTCACCAGGGTGTTAACGTGACAGGACCATGTCAGGTCCTGCGTGATGTAGACACCTAGGTAACAGAAACTGTCCACTCTCTCCACTGGGGTCCCGTTGATGGTGAGGGGCTGGTAATTCCTCTCCTGTTTTGTGCTAAAGTCCACTATCAGCTCCTTAGTCTTGCTGACGTTCAGGAAGAGATTGTTGACCTGGCACCATGTCTCCAGGTTTTTAATCTCCTCTAGGTAGGCTGTCTCGTCGTTATTGGAGATCAGGCCCACCACCACAGTATCGTCCGCAAACTTCACGATGTTGGTGGAGCTGGAAGTGGCCACACAGTCAAAGGTGTACAGAGAGTACAGCAGGGGGCTCAGAACACAACCCTGGGGGGCTCCAGTGCTGAGGGTGAGTGAGGGTGAGACATGGTTGCCCACCCGTATTGCCTGAGGTCTGGCTCGCAGGAAGTTGGAGATCCACCGACACAGGGATGGGCCAAGGCCCTGGATCTCCAGCTTAGTGGTGAGTATGGAGGGAATTATGGTGTTAAATGCTGAACTGTAGTTGACAAACAGCATTTTTACATAATTCCCCCTTCTGCTGTCCAGATGGCTCAGGGCTGCATGATGGAGGTGTGCGATGGCGTCCTCTGTAGATCGGTTGGGACGGTACGCGAACTGTAGCGGGTCCAAGGTGTCAGGTAGGGAAGAAGTGATGAAGTCTCTGATGAGTCTTTCGAAGCACTTCATCACCACTGAGGTCAGGGCCACTGGACGGTAGTCATTCAGGCAGGCGGGCTGGGGTTTCTTGGGGACAGAAACAATGGTGGACCGTTTGAAGCACGGATTGTAGACTGTTCCAGGGAGAGGTTGAAAATCTCAGTGAACACACAAGCAAGCTGGTCAGCACAGGCCTTCAGGACCCGACCCGTGATGCCATCTGGTCCTGCTGCCTTCCTGGTGTTCACTCTCCTGAATGCCTTTCTCACGTCGTGCTCCGAGATGATGAACGCGCAGTCCTCTCCGGCATGCTCCTCGTGTGTGCTGCCTATAGCGCTGTTAGCACTGCTAACACCGTTGGCGCTCTGAGCTGCAGCCTCGAAGCGAGCATAAAAGGTGTTTAGCTCGTCTGCCAGAGAAGTGTCAGCATTCACCAATCTAGAAGATGGTGTTTTGTAGTCCGTCATAGTCCTTAGTCCCTGCCACAGACTCCTAGAGCCACTCTGTTGAAATTGTGACTCTAGTTTCTGTCCATAGCGCTGCTTCGCCTCCTTCACCACTCTGCGCACGCTGTAGGATGCAGCTTTATACTCGTCCATGTTTCCTCTGGTGAGCCCCGTGTTGTACGCAGCGGAGCGGGATCTCGGAGCATCGCGGATGGATTTATCCACCCACGGCTTCTGATTGGGGAAAGTCTTGATAGTCTTGTGAACTGTGTCATCCGCTAGTTTCCCGATGAATCCCACAACCGCTTCCGTAAACATGTTGACGTCATCAGAGCTGTGCCGGAACATGTCCCAGTCTGCGTCCCCAATCCGCTATGTAATGAACAGTAAGGGTGAGAAGTCCGTCACCCCTGAGGTCCAACTATCTGTTATTAGAGCAAGGCTTTGTGCTTTAGCCGATCGGCTTCGATTTTTTTGCGCGTTTTTTCGTAGAGGTCGGGAAAAAAAGGACGTGTCGGTAGTGTGTAATGCGGTTCGAGCACTTTTATAAGTTGCTGAATGCCCACATCACCAATCACAGAAAACAATTATTTTTTGTGTCTCTTGGTTGGGTCTGAATGCTGGAAGGAATCAGTTAGGGACTGTTGCTTTTTGGATGTCTGTGTTACCTGCTCTGCCATCCTGCTTCCACACAGTGATATTGCGGGGTGATGGAGCTGCAGATGTGTGGTCATGTTGGAAGTATTTCCATGTCAGTAGGTAACTCATTTGTAACAGTGCGTAAACAGTCTTTTTTTTTTTTTGTTTAGCATTTTTAATCGGCATCATGGTCAACAACAAATCCGAAATGTCCCCACACTACAGATTTGAAAGACAGCACTGCTTCCTCATATTTGTCTCGCTTCACCGCTCTCCATGATTAGAGTGAAATCTGACACCAGCATCGCAAGCATGGTTACCGCCCCTAACTTTAGCGCTCACTGATTGGATATTTACTCGCGGGGAGGCGTGTCTGTGTCAGTGCGTAGACATGCAGTAGAGGCAAACAAACAGGCGGTTCAGAGAGTAATTATTGTTTTTGTTATTGTATGGTTATTATTGTTTTAACGAAAAACTGTGGTTCACATACGCGTATTGAAGGGAGGTCGTACCGAATGGTTCAATACTAATATTGAGTATTGTGACATCCCTAATGGAGACTGTTGCTCTTGAGACACCAAAAGGCTGTAAAGGTTACAGATGCTCCTGCTAAACAGGCTTCCACAACCTGTCCCCTTTCGAAGTCTGACAAAAAAGTAAAAGTCAAAGAAGCTTTATTGTTACTTCAACCGTATATAGCAGATGCAGTACACAGTGAAGTGAAACAACGTTCCTCCTAGACCAGAGCACAGTTCAGTTCTTTTTTTTTTTTTGTGTGTGTGTCCGTTCATGTCCAGCACAGTTCAGTTCTCCTCTGAGATCAGATCTTGGTTGTACGTGTGTGTGTGTGTGTGTGTGTGTGTGTGTGTGTGTGTGCCCAGTTCAGCTCAGTTCTCTGTTGAGATGCCTGATTGCCTGAGGGAAGAAACTGTTAACAATCTGGTTGTGCGGGTCCGAATGCTTCGGTACCTCTTACCGGATGGCAGAAGGGTGAAGAGTGTGTGTGACGGGTGTGTGGAATCATCCACAATGCTGTTAGCTTTGCAGATGCAGCATGTGGAGTAAATGTCTGTGATAGAAGGAAGAGAGACTCCGATGATCTCAGCTGTCCTCACTATCCGCTGAAGGGTCTTGTGGACTGAGACGGTGCAATTCCCAAACCAGGCAGTGATGCAGCTGCTCAGGATGCTCTCGATGGTCCCTCTGTAGAAGGTGGTCAGGATGGGAGGTGGAAGATGAGCCTTCCTCAGCCTTCGCAGGAAGTAGAGACGCTGCTGGGCTTTCCTGGTGATGGAGCTGGTGTTGAGTGACCAGGTGAGGTCCTCCGCCAGGTGAACACCAAGGAATTTGGTGCTCTTGACGATCTCCACGATGGACCCATCGATGTTCAGTGGAGAATGGTCACTCTTAGCTCTCAACCATCTCTTTAGTCTTGTCAACGTTCAGAGACAGGTTATTGACTTTACACCAGGCTGCTAGTTGTTGCACCTCCTCTCTATATGCTGACTTGTCGTTCTTACTGATGAGACCCACCACGGTCGTGTCATCGGCGAACTTGATATGATTAGAGCTGTGCATTGCTACACAATCAGCAGAATGAATAGCAGTGGGCTGAGCACACAGCCCTGAGGAGCTCCAGTGTTCAGTGTGGTGGTGCTGGAGATGCTGTTCCCGATCCGGACTGACTGAGGTCTCCAAGTCAGGAAATCCAGGATCCAATTGCAGAGGGAGGTGTTGATGCCTAGCAGACTCAGCTTCTCGATCAGATGCTGAGGTACAAGTCACCCATTTCAACAACATCTTAAACTAACCACTGCTGATAACAACTTGTATTATAACAAATGTGCAACCTAGACCATATATAACAATGAAAAATAAATAAAAGATAATGAGTTTTATTTTTCACAGTAGCCTACACAAATAACATTAAACACTATAACAGTGTGTTCACGTTATTGTATCCAACCCCTGTAAATGAACAGTGTTTCGTACACATTTTTGATATTTCTCATTGAACATGAAGCAAATATCTGATGTCATACAGGCTTTAATTATTATTTGTGATTTGTAAGAGCTACGCAGCAAATATAAATGTTGTCATGGAGAAAGCTGGTGCCTTTAAATTTGTACTCTTTCTTGGTCTCGCTATCAGACAAGTGTGCTTGACAAATTTTAAATTATTCATTACTCATAAGTATTGCATATTATAGATATTGCTTATTGAGTATTATGTTAAATCAGAAGTACTTATTTTTTTCATTTAATACAGTGGGTTTCTAACAGTGTCAGGAGTTGAAATAGTTATTTTCTTCAAACTGTGTGAGAGAAATTTTAAAGGTGGGCAAAATATTAAACTGTTACATAACACGTAACACTTGACTTTACACCCTCTAGTTACAGTCCTGACTATATATCATTTTATTGTTTAGAAGTATATGAAGAGTTTTTTTTTTTTGCTAAAACAGATAACTCAGTTTTTATAAATTTTCAGATATGTTTTATATTGTGCATTTCAAGTAATATCAACCAAAATGGAGTTGGGTTGTTATGATTAAGTAATAATAACTCATAAAAATACAAGTAACTTACAACATTAAAGTTCATTGAAAGTATGTTTTTTTATTTATTAAAAGTCTGTTTTTGAGCAAAAGCAGATAACTCCAACAATCGTTTTTTGGCAAAAGCAGATAACTCCACATTTCATTTTGCAGAGTTAAACAAAACCAAGTAATTGCTTTGTAATTGCATTTAAGTGCAATATTTACCATTGTTTAACTTAAAACAAGTAGTCTAGGTAAAGAGCAGTAGAAGTAATAATAATAATAATCTTTGTAATCTCCTCAGCTGACAATGTAGATGCATGACAAACTTTGTTGTGATTACACGCAATACAGGGAGCTTTTCTTTTACCACTGTAACATGCTGCTTTAGCAATGTTCTGTGAAAAAGTTTCAGCTTTTATTTTCCTTTTATGCCAAGATACCACAGGTTCAAATCCATCAAAATTATCCATACTAGATCACTTGGTACGGTTCGATGAAACTCCTCTCAGCAAGTGCTTCTTTTCGGAGTGACTATCGGCCTCGTCAGCTGACCTGAATATTGTGCACTGATTAGCTAAAATGGACTTATCGGTTTTTGCTCAGAAACGACATGGGCGCTTGACTGCTTTTGCAGTAAAACGTGAACTTGTGATACCTTGAAAGTGGGCAGTACCAGCTTTTTTGACAAAACATGTTTAGGGTTCAGATTGCGCAATATGTGGAGAATAACAAACAACAATCATTCATTTTTGGTAAATATGGCGTTTATCGATATTT
This sequence comes from Hemibagrus wyckioides, assembly GCF_019097595.1. Classification (NCBI taxonomy): domain Eukaryota; kingdom Metazoa; phylum Chordata; class Actinopteri; order Siluriformes; family Bagridae; genus Hemibagrus; species Hemibagrus wyckioides. The sequence goes on along the minus strand of NC_080737.1, from coordinate 10,412,848 downwards.
GCAAATAAACTACATATTTAAAACAATGTTATGGTGCACATGCAGTCCCTTTCCAAAATCCTGACTCTGAGCATGTTGTCCACAGGACTGTCCACAGGACTGTCAGCAAGACCATGGGTACCTAAGGCTCACTGATGTGCATCGGGAGCAAAGGCTATGTCATCTGGTCTGAGCCCACAGAAGAGCTATTGTAGCAACAAATTGATGAAAATTTTCATGGTGTCTATTTTCTATGCAAATGTTTCATAATTAGAGAAACAATTAATCACCAACTTACTGATGAGCCTTAGGTACCCATGGCCTTGCTGACAGTCCTGTGGACAATTTTGGCTGGTACTATCCACAGCATACCGAGAGGAGTTTCTCCTTAGGAGATCCTTACACTTGCCCATTTTTCCTGCATCAAAAGCCTCAACTTTGAGAACAGGCTGTTCACCTTTTGTTTAATATATCTCATCCTTTTACAGGCGCCATTTTAACAGGATGAAAAAATGTTATTCACTTCACTCTTTAGCTGTTTTAATATTACGGCTGATCGGTGTACATCTGAGCGCATAAAGCAGCAGAAAATAACATGCAAGGCAAATTACTATTATGCACTCCCAGCTAGATACTGTACATCAACAGAGGTAACCAATGTCTTGATTTTGAGACACATTAAATGAAATTACTGGCTTTTTATTTGATTACTTATTATTATAATTATACATGTAATAGTTTGTACTATAATAAATGCATCTTTAACTTGTTAGGCTTGCATTTAATAAACTGATATTTTACATTGTAATTACATAGACATGTGATACAACTAACTTATGTAAACTGATTTATTTTTAGATTTATTATTAGGCTTGTGCAGTGGATAATTATTAGCAGTATTATTGACATTAATATAAAAGTAAAGTGCATTTCTTCTTTTGCTTCCATGTGATAAACAACTTTAGTTTTGGGTCATGAATTGATGTCCAATAGTGTGAGACCATTTTACTGTAAATTTTTGGTGACAACGTTCAATTGTTTAGTGGATAAACTCTCTATTTTACTATATATTAGACATTGCAGTTTTAGTGCAAAAATGCAAAGTGTGCTGTGCAAAAGGTCTCATTGCGGTAGTGGGTCTTGTGCAGAAAAGACAGAGCTCTAGGTGTTCTTCTGGTTGAGGGCCTTTGGGAAGATGCTCCTCCTTCTCTCTGTGATAGCTTTCAAGAAGCAGAAGCATTTCCCTGAGCGCGATAGAGAGAAGAGTGCATTGTGTGAATGGTTGAGGTAGAGCTGGGCGATATGGCCAAAAAATTGAATCTCCAATTTTTTAAAAACAAAATTCGATTTTCGATTTTAAAACGATTTTTTTTCTTTAAAAAAATTTAATTAAACACTAGAGGCTATAGAATAGATTTTTTTAATTTGAGCAAAAACAATATAACCAAACATATGAACTGCTAATTTGGACTAAAAGTGCAAAATTACTTTCGCTAACAAGTTTTTTTTTTTGTTATTTTAGAAAAACAATAATCAATTAAACATAAAAACCTTTTTTTGGGGATTTATAAAATGCAAACTTTCACCAATCTTTACAAGTTCTAATTATTTTAGTAAAATAAAGGAATATAACAAAATATGAGGGATTTGTAAAGTGCAAACTGCAGACTTAAATCACTTTTTATAAAATAAATAATTGTCACCTGAAAAAAAATCCCTGAAGAAAAACAGTTTTGTAAATCAGTTCAACATGCAGCTAACACGCTAAATAAAAGCAACATGCAACTAACACGCTAAATAAAACAGGTGCCAGACAGCAAAATCAGGGGCGAGTCTAGGATTTTCATTTAAGGGGGGCTCAGCCCCCAATGAGGGTGTAATAGTAAAAAATATAAATAAATAAAATAAAATAAAGCTTTGACTAACAGGGTAGGATGTTAAACTTATTGCAACATTCCACTGTATTGCATAAATGTGTTTTATAACATTTGAGTACTGAACAAGCCAAATACGAGTCTTCCTGATCTCACGCACACATACACACACACACACACTTGTCCTCTGATCCTCGCTCTGTGACGCCGCGGTTTCTTCAGTCGGATTGAAGACCGCGCTGAAAGACGGGGAGGAGCCGAAGTCTGCTGCTGTTTTCGTCGCTAGGCCATTTTTAACATTTCTATTCAGCCACCCTAAGAATTCTGCGATTCTCCATAAATTCTACACAAATTCGTGAGTCTCAGTCCCCTTTAAATTTCATATGAGCGGCAGCAGACTTTCGTCTCTTCCCCGTCTTTCAGCGCGTTAGAAGAAACTGCACCTCTCTTAGAAACAAGCTCTTTGTGTCGCAGAACTACGGAAGCTCGCTCTGCCAAACCAAAGTAAAATCGGAAAATCGATTTTCGTTTTTTCAACATTGACATAAACCATAAATTTGAATTAATCGATTAATCGCCCAGCTCTAGGTTGAGGTATGTCACTGTCTGCCTGGTTTTGGTCCAACACCGCTTGCTGTAGATCAGCTGCTTGTCATGGAGCGCAGTGCAGATGGTACACTCAGATGATTGCACCACCCTCTGGAAAGCTTGCCTTTCCTGCATGGTGCTGTTCCCAAACTAGGCTGTGATGCTTCCTGTCAGGGTGTTCTAAATGGTGTTGAAGGTGTAGAAGGTCCTTAATATCTGAGAATGCAGTTTAAAGTTCTTTGTCATCTAAGGCGATAAAGATGCTGGCCTTCTTCACCAGGCTGTAGATATGACAGGACCATGAAAGGTCCTACATGATGTGAACACCTAGATACCAGAAACTGTTGACTCTCTCCCCTGTGGTCCTGTTTATAGTAAGGGGTTGGTAGTTCCTCTCCTGCTTTGTGCTGAAGTTAACTATCCACTCCCTTGTCTTGCTGATGTTCAGGAGGAGGTTGTTCTGCTGGCACCATATGTCAGGCTATCAGGAGCTCTCATTAGAACTGCTCCTGGACATGTCAAAATCATTAAATATGTTCAAGAAAAGTTATTAATCTCATGGCCTTTCACAGTAATATCTTATAATGACAACAATATTTCCTAGCCGAGTACAGTACCAGTCAAAAGTTTAGACTCACCTTATCCTTCAGTGTTTTTTCTTTATTTTTCATTCTTTTCAACATTGTACAGTAATACTGCAGACATCCAAACTATGGAAGAACAGAATTATGTAGTAAAGAAAAAAGTGTTAAACCCTGAATATTATTATTATTATTATTATTATTTTAGATTGTCAAAACTAGCTACATTTAGCTTTGAGGACAGCTTGGCACACTTATGGCATTCTCTCATCAGATTCATGAGGTAGTCACTTGGAATGGTTTTCAATTCACAGTTGTGCCTTGTCAATAGTTTATTTGTAACATTTCTAACCTTCTTAATAAAACCTTCTAATGCTTTAGACCATCAGTTGTCTTGTGCAGAGGAAGGGCGGGTGCAGAATAAATAGCCCTTTTAGTGCAAATCCATCAGTTAAGCAAAGAGAAAAGACAGTCCACTTTAAGCTAATTTAGAAAATCTCAAGAACTTTGAATGTATCCCCAAGTGCAGGCAACAAAACCATCCAATGCTATAATGATGCTCACAAGGACCATCCAAGGAAAGGAAGAGGGACCAAGAGCCTCAGAAACCACTGATTTATAGCACATCAGGTTACAGCCCACATAACTGCTTCTTGGCATATTTCAACATCCACTGTTCAGAGGAGACTGCATGAGTTAGTCCTTCATGGTCGAATCGTGGCAAAGAAATTATTACTTCAGAAGAGCAAGAAGAGACTTGTTTGAGCCAAGAAACACAAGGAATGGACATTAGATCAGTGGCAAACTGTCCTTTGGTCTGATGAGTCCAAATTTGAGATTTTTGGTTGCTGTCTTTGGTAGATGTAGAAAAGGTGAACGGACAGTTCCTGAGTGTGTGGTTTCCACTGTGAAGCATGGAGGAGGCAGGGTTATGGTGTGATTGTGCTTTGCTGGTGACACTGTTGGTGAATTGGTCAAAACTGATGGCACACTTACCAGCATGGCTATCACAGCATTTTGCAGAGACATGACAACCCATCTTGTTTGCATTTAGTGGGGCCATCATTTGTTTTCCAACAGGACACTGACCCTGACCCTGACCCAAGATTCCAGGTGACTACCTCATGAGGCTGACTAAGAGAATGGCAAGAGTATGGAAAGCTGTCCTCAGAGCAAAAGGTGGCTATTTTAAAGAATTGAAATTCCATATTTTAATTCCATATTTGTTCTTTCATAATTCCAATGCCTTCAGTATTAATATACAATGAAACTAAAGAAAAACCATTGAATATGAATGTGTGCCCAAACTTTTGACTGGTAGTGTAAGATCAGCAAGAGAGACAAACAAAATTACATCAGCACATTACTCTGAATTGCTATCTGATGCAGTCTGTCCACTGGGGAAAATATACAGCTCAGGGAAAAAAAAAAAAGACCACTGCAACATAATCAGTTTCTTATGTTTTTTTCTTACAGGTTCATGTATTGGTGAGATGAACAGTTTTGTTTCATTTTTTGTGAACTGCTGACAATATTTCTTCTAAATTCAAAATATAACTATTGTTATTTAGAGTGTATATTTAAAGGAAATGACAACACATCAACCCAAGACCATGCAGTATTTGCAGAGCTTTAATAACGAAAATAAAACAAAATGTAAACAAATTGTGTTAATGCTTTGGCTAAATAACATTAAGAAATTAGTATTTAATGGAATAACCCTGATTTGCATGAGTTTTGGCTCCAGGCTCTCCCAGTTTTTCACATTGCTGTTGGGGAACTTTATACCATTCTTTTTGCAAAAAAAGCAAACAGCTCAGCTTTGCTTGATAGTTTGTGACCATCCATCTTCCTCTTGATGACATTCCAGAGGTTTTCAATAGGGTTCAAATCTGGAGATTGGGCAGTGGACTCTTATTTTTTCCAGAGCTGTATATATATTTGTCCTCACAAAAAACAAGCAAAAGAATCAAGTTATTTTTTATAAGTTATCTTTTATAAGTTATCTTTAACTGTAGAACACTGCCTTTTGGATCATTTATCAAGGATTTTATATAGCTAACACTGCTCTATGATTACAAAATGCCAAATCCTAATATGTTTGTTAATTTATGCTCTCTTTATTATTCTATATATCTTGGCAAGAACCATAAGTAGCTTTAAAGACGGAGAGATGTGCTGCCCAGTAGAATATTTTGCATTGCTGGCCATAGAGTAACAGTAAAAATAAAGGAGGTAGGATTATAGTGTAATCTGGTCTCCACGTATACACTAGGTTGTTCACACTGGATGTTACTGACTACATGTTTCACTTCCAAAAAAAGGTTTCAGATCTTCCTCTGCCTGCATGTCAGTGACATGTTAGAATCTCAAAATAAATGATGTGTAGAAGTTTTAATCAGTTGCAGTGTGCATTTTAATATAACAAACCAGCAGCGCACTTGTGTGTGTGTGTGTGTCCCTTTAACTTGAATGACTGGTTGAGAGTTGGGGTTTTTTTTTCGTGTTTGTTTCTATTTGTGTTGTAGTCTACGGAAGTGGCTCATGCTGAAAAGAACTTAAGGGTGAAATAAAGAACAGGAGAAGTCAAGTCACCTGTCTCCCGAGTCCTGCTTGTCACACACTGGATTCTCCAGTGACCAATAGGCAAGTTTCCATCCGCTTTTGCGTCATAGTCCTCCAGTGACTCTCCCGGTTGAGTGGACGCTGGCGCATACTTGCTGCCACTGCTCTCCGGCAATGTGTTTGTTTGTTTTGTTTTGTGTCTGAATGCTTCCATGGTCTGTTTGCCTTATTACCTAAA